>NW_026543061.1:0-57500 GCF_028750875.1 Macrosteles quadrilineatus | reverse complement strand
ACCTAACCTAACCTAACCTAACCTAACCTAACCTAACCTAACTAACCTAACCTAACCTAACCTAACCTAACCTAACCTAACCTAACCTAACCTAACCTAACCTAACCTAACCTAACTACCTAACCTAACCTAACCTAACCTAACCTAACCTAACCTAACCTAACCTAACCTAACCTAACCTAACCTAACCTAACCTAACCTAACCTAACCTAACTAACCTAACCTAACCTAACCTAACCTAACCTAACCTAACCTAACCTAACCTAACCTAACCTAACCTAACCTAACCTAACCTAACCTAACCTAACCTAACCTAACCTAACCTAACCTAACTAACCTAACCTAACCTAACCTAACCTAACCTAACCTAACCTAACCTAACCTAACTAACCTAACCTAACCTAACCTAACCTACTAACCTAACCTAACCTAACCTAACCTAACCTAACCTAACCTAACCTAACCTAACCTAACCTAACCTAACCTAACCTAACCTAACTAACCTAACCTAACTAACCTAACCTAACCTAACCTAACCTAACCTAACCTAACCTAACCTAACCTAACCTAACCTAACCTAACCTACCTAACCTAACCTAACCTAACCTAACCTAACCTAACCTAACCTAACCTAACCTAACCTAACCTAACCTAACCTAACCTAACCTAACCTAACCTAACCTAACCTAACCTAACCTAACCTAACCTAACCTAACCTAACCTAACCTAACCTAACCTAACCTAACCTAACCTAACCACTTGTACAATCTTGTACACACTTGTACAGCCTTGTACACAATTGTACAACCTTGTACACACTTGTACAGCCTTGTACACAATTGTACAATCTTGTACACACTTGTACAACCTTGTACACCCTTGTACACACTTTTACTTATCGTACACACTTGTACACCTTTGTACAAACTTGTACATCCTTGTACACACTTGTACAACCTTGTACAAACTTGTACAACCTTGTACAAACTTGTACAACCTTGTACAAACTTGTACAAACTTGTACATCCTTGTACACGATTTTACCGCCTTGTACACACTTGTACAACCTTGTAAAGACTTGTACAACCTTGTACACACTTGTACACCCTAGTACACACTTGTACAAGCTTGTACACACTTGTACAACCTTGTACACCCTTGTACACACTTTTACTTATCGTACACACTTGTACACCCTTGTACAAACTTGTACATCCTTGTACACACTTGTACAACCTTGTACAAACTTGTACAAACTTGTACATCCTTGTACACGATTTTACCGCCTTGTACACACTTGTACAACCTTGTAAAAACTTGTACAACCTTGTACACACTTGTACACCCTTGTACACACTTGTACAAGCTTGTACACACTTGTACACCCTTGTACACACATGTATAACCTTGTACACAACTTGTACAACCTTGTACACACTTGTACAACCTTGTAAAACTTGTACACCCTTGTACAAACTTGTACACCCCTGTACACACTTGTACACATTTGTACACACTTGTACACCCTTGTACACACTTGTACAACCTTGTACAAACCTATACAATCTTGTACACACTTGTACAACCCAGTACACAACTTGTACAACCTTGTACACACTTGTACAATCTTGTACAAACTTGTACATCCTTGTACACGATTGTACACCCTTGTACACACTTGTACAACCTTGTAACCACTTGTACAACCTTGTACACAATTGTACAATCTTGTACACACTTGTACAACCTTGTACACACTTGCACAACTTTGTACACACTTGTACAGTCTTGTACACAATTGTACAACCTTGTACACACTTGTACAACCTTGTACACACTTGTACAACCTTGTACACAATTGTACAGCCTTGTAACCACTTGTACAACCTTGTACACACTTGTACAGCCTTGTACACAATTGTACAACCTTGTACACAATTGTAGAGCCTTGTACACACTTGTACAACCTTGTACACAATTGTAGAGCCTTGTACACACTTGTACAACCTTGTACACACTTGTACAGCCTTGTACACACTTGTACAACCTTGTACACAATTGTACAGCCTTGTACACACTTGTACAAAATTGTACAAACTTGTACACCCTTGTACAAACTTTTACACATCGTACACACTTGTACAGCCCTTGTACAAACTTGTACAAACTTGTACAAACTTGTACAAACTTGTACAAACTTGTACAAACTTGTACATCCTTGTACACACTTGTACAACCTTGTACAAACTTGTACAAACTTGTACATCCTTGTACACGATTTTACACCCTTGTACACACTTGTACAACCTTGTAAAAACTTGTACAACCTTGTACACACTTGTACACCCTTGTACACACTTGTACAACCTTGTACACACTTGTACAACCTTGTACACACTTGTACAACCTTTTACACACTTGTACAACCTTGTACACACTTGTACAACCTTGTACACACTTGTACAACCTTGTACACCCTTGTACAAACTTTTACACATCGTACACACTTGTACATCCTTGTACAAACTTGTACATCCTTGTACACACTTGTACAACTTTGTACACACTTGTACAATCTTGTACACACTTGTACAGCCTTGTACACAATTGTACAACCTTGTACACACTTGTACAGCCTTGTACACAATTGTACAATCTTGTACACACTTGTACAACCTTGTACACCCTTGTACACACTTTTACTTATCGTACACACTTGTACACCTTTGTACAAACTTGTACATCCTTGTACACACTTGTACAACCTTGTACAAACTTGTACAACCTTGTACAAACTTGTACAACCTTGTACAAACTTGTACAAACTTGTACATCCTTGTACACGATTTTACCGCCTTGTACACACTTGTACAACCTTGTAAAGACTTGTACAACCTTGTACACACTTGTACACCCTAGTACACACTTGTACAAGCTTGTACACACTTGTACAACCTTGTACACACTTGTACACCCTTGTACACACATGTATAACCTTGTACACAACTTGTACAACCTTGTACACACTTGTACAACCTTGTAAAACTTGTACACCCTTGTACAAACTTGTACACCCCTGTACACACTTGAACACATTTGTACACACATGTATAACCTTGTACACAACTTGTACACCCTTGTACACACTTGTACAACCTTGTACAAACTTATACAATCTTGTACACACTTGTACAACCCAGTACACAAATTGTACAACCTTGTACACACTTGTACAACCTTGTAAAACTTGTACACCCTTGTACAAACTTGTACACCCCTGTACACACTTGTACACATTTGTACACACTTGTACACCCTTGTACACACTTGTACAACCTTGTACAAACTTATACAATCTTGTACACACTTGTACAACCCAGTACACACTTGTACAATCTTGTACAAACTTGTACATCCTTGTACACGATTGTACACCCTTGTACACACTTGTACAACCTTGTAACCACTTGTACAACCTTGTACACAATTGTACAACCTTGTACACACTTGTACAACCTTGTACACACTTGCACAACTTTGTACACACTTGTACAGTCTTGTACACAATTGTACAACCTTGTACACACTTGTACAACCTTGTACACACTTGTACAACCTTGTACACAATTGTACAGCCTTGTACACACTTGTACAGCCTTGTACACACTTGTACAACCTTGTACACACTTGTACAGCCTTGTACACAATTGTACAACCTTGTACACACTTGTACAACCTTGTACACACTTGTACAACCTTGTACACAATTGTACAGCCTTGTACACACTTGTACAACCTTGTACACACTTGTACAACCTTGTACAACCTTGTACAAACCTGTACACCCTTGTACACACTTGTACAAGCTTGTACACGATTGTACACCCTTGTACACACTTGTGCACCCTTGTACAAACTTGTACATCCTTGTACACACTTGTACAACCTTGTACAAACTTGTACAAACTTGTACAAACTTGTACAAACTTGTACAAACTTGTACATCCTTGTACACGATAGTACACCCTTGTACACACTTGTACAACCTTGTACACACTTGTACAACCTGATACACAATTGTACAACCTTGTACACACTTGTACAACCTTGTACACACTTGTACAACCTTGTACACACTTGTACAACCTTGTACACACTTGTACAACCTTGTACACACTTGTACAACCTTGTACACACTTTTACAACCTTGTACACACTTGTACAGCCTTGTACACAATACACTTGTACACACTTGTACAACCTTGTACACAACACCTTGTACAACCTTGTACACACCTTGTACAACCTTGTACACACTTGTACACTACCTACACCTTGTACACACTGTACAGCCTTGTACAAAAATTGTAAAACCTTGTACACACTTGTACAGCCTTGTACACTTGTACAACCTTGTACACACTTGTACAACCTTGTACACCCTTGTACAAACTTTTACACATCGTACACACTTGTACATCCTTGTACAAACTTGTACATCCTTGTACACACTTGTACAACTTTGTACACACGTACAATCTTGTACACACTTGTACAGCCTTGTACACAATTGTACAACCTTGTACACACTTGTACAGCCTTGTACACATTGTACAATCTTGTACACACTTGTACAACCTTGTACACCCTTGTACACACTTAACTTATCGTACACACTTGTACACCCTTGTACAAACTTGTACATCCTTGTACACACTTGTACAACCTTTGTACAAACTTGTACAAACTTGTACATCCTTGTACACGATTTTACCGCCTTGTACACCACCTTGTAAACCTTGTACAACCTTGTACACACTTGTACACACTTGTACACTCTTACACTTGTACAAGCCTTGTACACAACTTGTACAACCTTGTACACACTTGTACAACCTTGTAAAACTTGTACAACCTTGTACAAACTTGTACAACCCTTGTACAAACTTGTACACCCTTGTACACACTTGTACACCCTGTACTGTACACTTGTACAACCTTGTACACACTTGTACACATTGACAACCTTGTACAAACTTATACAATCTGTACACACTTGTACAACCCAGTACACAACTTGTACAAACCTTGTACACCCTTGTACAAACTTGTAAACTGACACCCCTTGTACAAACTTGTACACCCCTGTACATTGTACACTTGTACACACTTGTACACCCTTGTACACACTTGTACAACCTTGTACAAACTTATACAATCTTGTACACACTTGTACAACCCAGTACACACTTGTACAATCTTGTACAAACTTGTACATCCTTGTACACACTTGTACACCTTACAAACCTGTACACCCTTAACACACTTGTACAAGCTTGTACACACTTGTACAAGCTTGTACACACTTGTACACCTTTGTTCAAACTTGTGCACCCTTGTACACTTTGTACACCCTTGTACACATTTGTACAACCTTGTACAAACTTGTACACACTTGTACACACTTGTACACACTTGTACAACCTTGTACAACTAACCTTGTACACACTTGTACAACCTTGTACACACTTGTACAAGCCTTGTACACACTTGTACAACCTTGTACACACTTGTACAACCTTGTACACACTTGTACAACCTTGTACACAATTGTAAAACCCAATGTAAACCTTGTACACACTTGTACAACCTTGTACAAACTTGTACACACTTGTACAAACTTTTACATCCTTGTACACATTTGTACACCCTTGTACACACTTGTACAACCTTGTACAACCTTGTACAAACCTGTACACCCTTGTACACACTTGTACAAGCTTGTACACGATTGTACACCCTTGTACACACTTGTGCACCCTTGTACAAACTTGTACATCCTTGTACACACTTGTACAACCTTGTACAAACTTGTACAAACTTGTACAAACTTGTACAAACTTGTACAAAACTTGTACATCCTTGTACACGATAGTACACCCTTGTACACACTTGTACAACCTTGTACACACTTGTACAACCTGATACACAATTGTACAACCTTGTACACACTTGTACAACCTTGTACACACTACAAGGTTGTACAAGTGTGTACAAGGTTGTACAATTGTGTACAAGGTTGTACAAGTGGTTACAAGGCTGTACAATTGTGTACAAGGTTGTACAAGTGTGTACAAGGTTGTACAAGTGTGTACAAGGTTGTACAATTGTGTACAAGACTGTACAAGTGTGTACAAAGTTGTGCAAGTGTGTACAAGGTTGTACAAGTGTGTACAAGATTGTACAATTGTGTACAAGGTTGTACAAGTGGTTACAAGGTTGTACAAGTGTGTACAAGGGTGTACAATCGTGTACAAGGATGTACAAGTTTGTACAAGATGTACAAGTGTGTACAAGGTTGTACAAGTTGTGTACTGGGTTGTACAAGTGTGTACAAGATTGTATAGGTTTGTACAAGGTTGTACAAGTGTGTACAAGGGTGTACAAGTGTGTACAAATGTGTACAAGTGTGTACAGGGGTGTACAAGTTTGTACAAGGGTGTACAAGTTTTACAAGGTTGTACAAGTGTGTACAAGGTTGTACAAGTTGTGTACAAGGTTATACATGTGTGTACAAGGGTGTACAAGTGTGTACAAGCTTGTACAAGTGTGTACAAGGGGGGTGTACAAGTGTGTACAAGGTTGTACAAGTTTTTACAAGGTTTGTACAAGTGTGTACAAGGCGGTAAAATCGTGTACAAGGATGTACAAGTTTGTACAAGTTTGTACAAGGGTTTGTACAAGTGTGTACAAGGATGTACAAGTTTGTACCAAGGGTGTACAAGTGTGTACGATAAGTAAAAGTGTGTACAAGGGTGTACAAGGTTGTACAAGTGTGTACAAGCTTGTACAAGTGTGTACTAGGTGTACAAGTGTGTACAAGGTTGTACAAGTCTTTACAAGGTTGTACAAGTGTGTACAAGGCGGTAAAATCGTGTACAAGGATGTACAAGTTTGTACAAGTTTGTACAAGGTTGTACAAGTTTGTACAAGGTTGTACAAGTTTGTACAAGGTTGTACAAGTGTGTACAAGGATGTACAAGTTTGTACAAAGGTGTACAAGTGTGTACGATAAGTAAAAGTGTGTACAAGGGTGTACAAGGTTGTACAAGTGTGTACAAGATTGTACAATTGTGTACAAGGCTGTACAAGTGTGTACAAGGTTGTACAATTGTGTACAAGGCTGTACAAGTGTGTACAAGATTGTACAAGTGTGTACAAAGTTGTACAAGTGTGTACAAGGATGTACAAGTTTGTACAAGGATGTACAAGTGTGTACGATGTGTAAAAGTTTGTACAAGGGTGTACAAGGTTGTACAAGTGTGTTACAAGGTTGTACAAGTGTGTACAAGGTTGTACAAGTGTGTAAAAGGTTGTACAAGTGTGTACAAGGTTGTACAAGTGTGTACAAGGTTGTACAAGTGTGTACAAGGGTGTACAAGTGTGTACAAGGTTGTACAAGTTTTTACAAGGTTGTACAAGTGTGTACAAGGGTGTAAAATCGTGTACAAGGATGTACAAGTTTGTACAAGTTTGTACAAGGTTGTACAAGTGTGTACAAGGATGTACAAGTTTGTACAAGTTTGTACAAGTTTGTACAAGTTTGTACAAGTTTGTACAAGTTTGTACAAGGGCTGTACAAGTGTGTACGATGTGTAAAAGTTTGTACAAGGGTGTACAAGTTTGTACAATTTTGTACAAGTGTGTACAAGGCTGTACAATTGTGTACAAGGTTGTACAAGTGTGTACAAGGCTGTACAAGTGGTGTACAAGGTTGTACAAGTGTGTACAAGCTCTACAATTGTGTACAAGGTTGTACAAGTGTGTACAAGGCTCTACAATTGTGTACAAGGTTGTACAAGTGTGTACAAGGTTGTACAAGTGTGTACAAGGTTGTACAATTGTGTACAAGGCTGTACAATTGTGTACAAGGTTGTACAATTGTGTACAAGGCTGTACAATTGTGTACAAGGCTGTACAAAGTAGGCTGTACAAGTGTGTACAAGGCTGTACAATTGTGTACAAGGTTGTACAAGTGTGTACAAGGTTGTACAAGTGTGTACAAGGTTGTACAATTGTGTACAAGACTGTACAAGTGTGTACAAAGTTGTGCAAGTGTGTACAAGGTTGTACAAGTTTTAACAAGGTTGTACAAGTGTGTACAAGGTTGTACAAGTGTGTACAAGGCTGTACAATTGTGTACAAGGTTGTACAAGTGTGTACGAGGTTGTACAAGTGTGTACAAGGTTGTACAATTGTGTACAAGGCTGTACAAGTGTGTACAAGGTTGTACAAGTGTGTACAAGGCTGTACAAGTGTGTACAAGGCTGTACAATTGTGTACAAGGTTGTACAAGTGTGTACAAGGTTGTACAAGTGTGTACAAGGTTGTACAATTGTGTACAAGACTGTACAAGTGTGTACAAAGTTGTGCAAGTGTGTACAAGGTTGTACAAGTGTGTACAAGATTGTACAATTGTGTACAAGGTTGTACAAGTGGTTACAAGGTTGTACAAGTGTGTACAAGGGTGTACAATCGTGTACAAGGATGTACAAGTTTGTACAAGATTGTACAAGTGTGTACAAGGTTGTACAAGTTGTGTACTGGGTTGTACAAGTGTGTACAAGATTGTATAGGTTTGTACAAGGTTGTACAAGTGTGTACAAGGGTGTACAAGTGTGTACAAATGTGTACAAGTGTGTACAGGGGTGTACAAGTTTGTACAAGGGTGTACAAGTTTTACAAGGTTGTACAAGTGTGTACAAGGTTGTACAAGTTGTGTACAAGGTTATACATGTGTGTACAAGGGTGTACAAGTGTGTACAAGCTTGTACAAGTGTGTACAAGGGTGTACAAGTGTGTACAAGGTTGTACAAGTTTTTACAAGGTTGTACAAGTGTGTACAAGGCGGTAAAATCGTGTACAAGGATGTACAAGTTTGTACAAGTTTGTACAAGGTTGTACAAGTGTGTACAAGGATGTACAAGTTTGTACAAGGGTGTACAAGTGTGTACGATAAGTAAAAGTGTGTACAAGGGTGTACAAGGTTGTACAAGTGTGTACAAGCTTGTACAAGTGTGTACTAGGGTGTACAAGTGTGTACAAGGTTGTACAAGTCTTTACAAGGTTGTACAAGTGTGTACAAGGCGGTAAAATCGTGTACAAGGATGTACAAGTTTGTACAAGTTTGTACAAGGTTGTACAAGTTTGTACAAGGTTGTACAAGTTTGTACAAGGTTGTACAAGTGTGTACAAGGATGTACAAGTTTGTACAAAGGTGTACAAGTGTGTACGATAAGTAAAAGTGTGTACAAGGGTGTACAAGGTTGTACAAGTGTGTACAAGATTGTACAATTGTGTACAAGGCTGTACAAGTGTGTACAAGGTTGTACAATTGTGTACAAGGCTGTACAAGTGTGTACAAGATTGTACAAGTGTGTACAAAGTTGTACAAGTGTGTACAAGGATGTACAAGTTTGTACAAGGATGTACAAGTGTGTACGATGTGTAAAAGTTTGTACAAGGGTGTACAAGGTTGTACAAGTGTGTACAAGGTTGTACAAGTGTGTACAAGGTTGTACAAGTGTGTAAAAGGTTGTACAAGTGTGTACAAGGTTGTACAAGTGTGTACAAGGTTGTACAAGTGTGTACAAGGGTGTACAAGTGTGTACAAGGTTGTACAAGTTTTTACAAGGTTGTACAAGTGTGTACAAGGGTGTAAAATCGTGTACAAGGATGTACAAGTTTGTACAAGTTTGTACAAGGT
The DNA here is from genome assembly GCF_028750875.1 of Macrosteles quadrilineatus. NCBI lineage: Eukaryota > Metazoa > Arthropoda > Insecta > Hemiptera > Cicadellidae > Macrosteles > Macrosteles quadrilineatus. Next base: position 47,734 of record NW_026543061.1, on the reverse strand, counting down.
TGTACAAGTGTGTACAAGGATGTACAAGTTTGTACAAGTTTGTACAAGTTTGTACAAGTTTGTACAAGTTTGTACAAGTTTGTACAAGGGCTGTACAAGTGTGTACGATGTGTAAAAGTTTGTACAAGGGTGTACAAGTTTGTACAATTTTGTACAAGTGTGTACAAGGCTGTACAATTGTGTACAAGGTTGTACAAGTGTGTACAAGGCTGTACAAGTGTGTACAAGGTTGTACAAGTGTGTACAAGGCTCTACAATTGTGTACAAGGTTGTACAAGTGTGTACAAGGCTCTACAATTGTGTACAAGGTTGTACAAGTGTGTACAAGGTTGTACAAGTGTGTACAAGGTTGTACAATTGTGTACAAGGCTGTACAAGTGTGTACAAGGTTGTACAATTGTGTACAAGGCTGTACAATTGTGTACAAGGCTGTACAAGTGTGTAAAAGGTTGTACAAGTGTGTACAAGGTTGTACAAGTGTGTACGAGGTTGTACAATTGTGTACAAGGTTGTACAAGTGTGTACAAGGTTGTACAATTGTGTACAAGGCTGTACAAGTGTGTACAAGGTTGTACAAGGTTGTACAAGTGTGTACAAGGGTGTACAAGTTTTAACAAGGTTGTACAAGTGTGTACAAGGTTGTACAAGTGTGTACAAGGCTGTACAATTGTGTACAAGGTTGTACAAGTGTGTACGAGGTTGTACAAGTGTGTACAAGGTTGTACAATTGTGTACAAGGCTGTACAAGTGTGTACAAGGTTGTACAAGTGTGTACAAGGCTGTACAAGTGTGTACAAGGCTGTACAATTGTGTACAAGGTTGTACAAGTGTGTACAAGGTTGTACAAGTGTGTACAAGGTTGTACAATTGTGTACAAGACTGTACAAGTGTGTACAAAGTTGTGCAAGTGTGTACAAGGTTGTACAAGTGTGTACAAGATTGTACAATTGTGTACAAGGTTGTACAAGTGGTTACAAGGTTGTACAAGTGTGTACAAGGGTGTACAATCGTGTACAAGGATGTACAAGTTTGTACAAGATTGTACAAGTGTGTACAAGGTTGTACAAGTTGTGTACTGGGTTGTACAAGTGTGTACAAGATTGTATAGGTTTGTACAAGGTTGTACAAGTGTGTACAAGGGTGTACAAGTGTGTACAAATGTGTACAAGTGTGTACAGGGGTGTACAAGTTTGTACAAGGGTGTACAAGTTTTACAAGGTTGTACAAGTGTGTACAAGGTTGTACAAGTTGTGTACAAGGTTATACATGTGTGTACAAGGGTGTACAAGTGTGTACAAGCTTGTACAAGTGTGTACAAGGGTGTACAAGTGTGTACAAGGTTGTACAAGTTTTTACAAGGTTGTACAAGTGTGTACAAGGCGGTAAAATCGTGTACAAGGATGTACAAGTTTGTACAAGTTTGTACAAGGTTGTACAAGTGTGTACAAGGATGTACAAGTTTGTACAAGGGTGTACAAGTGTGTACGATAAGTAAAAGTGTGTACAAGGGTGTACAAGGTTGTACAAGTGTGTACAAGATTGTACAATTGTGTACAAGGCTGTACAAGTGTGTACAAGGTTGTACAATTGTGTACAAGGCTGTACAAGTGTGTACAAGATTGTACAAGTGTGTACAAAGTTGTACAAGTGTGTACAAGGATGTACAAGTTTGTACAAGGATGTACAAGTGTGTACGATGTGTAAAAGTTTGTACAAGGGTGTACAAGGTTGTACAAGTGTGTACAAGGTTGTACAATTGTGTACAAGGCTGTACAAGTGTGTACAAGGTTTTACAATTTTGTACAAGGCTGTACATTGTGTACAAGGTTGTACAAGTGTGTACAAGGCTGTACAATTGTGTACAAGGTTGTACAAGTGTGTACAAGGTTGTACAAGTGTGTACAAGGTTGTACAATTGTGTACAAGGCTGTACAAGTGTGTACAAGGTTGTAAAAGTGTGTACAAGGTTGTACAAGTGTGTACAAGGTTGTACAAGTGTGTACAAGGTTGTACAAGTGTGTACAAGGTTGTACAAGTGTGTACAAGGTTGTACAATTGTGTATCAGGTTGTACAAGTGTGTACAAGGTTGTACAAGTGTGTACAAGGGTGTACTATCGTGTACAAGGATGTACAAGTTTGTACAAGTTTGTACAAGTTTGTACAAGTTTGTACAAGTTTGTACAAGTTTGTACAAGTTTGTACAAGGTTGTACAAGTGTGTACAAGGATGTACAAGTTTGTACAAGGGTGCACAAGTGTGTACAAGGGTGTACAGTACAAGGGTGTACAATCGTGTACAAGCTTGTACAAGTGTGTACAAGGGTGTACAGGTTTGTACAAGGTTGTACAAGGTTGTACAAGTGTGTACAAGGTTGTACAAGTGTGTACAAGGCTGTACAATTGTGTACAAGGTTGTACAAGTGTGTACAAGGTTGTACAAGTGTGTACAAGGTTGTACAATTGTGTACAAGGCTGTACAAGTGTGTACAAGGTTGTACAAGTGTGTACAAGGCTGTACAAGTGTGTACAAGGCTGTACAATTGTGTACAAGGTTGTACAAGTGTGTACAAGGTTGTACAAGTGTGTACAAGGTTGTACAATTGTGTACAAGACTGTACAAGTGTGTACAAAGTTGTGCAAGTGTGTACAAGGTTGTACAAGTGTGTACAAGGTTGTACAATTGTGTACAAGGTTGTACAAGTGGTTACAAGGTTGTACAAGTGTGTACAAGGGTGTACAATCGTGTACAAGGATGTACAAGTTTGTACAAGATTGTACAAGTGTGTACTGGGTTGTACAAGTGTGTACAAGATTGTATAAGTTTGTACAAGGTTGTACAAGTGTGTACAAGGGTGTACAAGTGTGTACAAATGTGTACAAGTGTGTACAGGGGTGTACAAGTTTGTACAAGGGTGTACAAGTTTTACAAGGTTGTACAAGTGTGTACAAGGTTGTACAATTTGTGTACTGGGTTGTACAAGTGTGTACAAGATTGTATAAGTTTGTACAAGGTTGTACAAGTGTGTACAAGGGTGTACAAGTTGTGTACAAGGTTATACATGTGTGTACAAATGTGTACAAGTGTGTACAGGGGTGTACAAGTTTGTACAAGGGTGTACAAGTTTTACAAGGTTGTACAAGTGTGTACAAGGTTGTACAAGTTGTGTACAAGGTTATACATGTGTGTACAAGGGTGTACAAGTGTGTACAAGGTTGTACAAGTGTGTACAAGCTTGTACAAGTGTGTACAAGGGTGTACAAGTGTGTACAAGGTTGTACAAGTCTTTACAAGGTTGTACAAGTGTGTACAAGGCGGTAAAATCGTGTACAAGGATGTACAAGTTTGTACAAGTTTGTACAAGGTTGTACAAGTGTGTACAAGGATGTACAAGTTTGTACAAAGGTGTACAAGTGTGTACGATAAGTAAAAGTGTGTACAAGGGTGTACAAGGTTGTACAAGTGTGTACAAGATTGTACAATTGTGTACAAGGCTGTACAAGTGTGTACAAGGTTGTACAATTGTGTACAAGGCTGTACAAGTGTGTACAAGATTGTACAAGTGTGTACAAAGTTGTACAAGTGTGTACAAGGATGTACAAGTTTGTACAAGGATGTACAAGTGTGTACGATGTGTAAAAGTTTGTACAAGGGTGTACAAGGTTGTACAAGTGTGTACAAGGTTGTACAATTGTGTACAAGGCTGTACAAGTGTGTACAAGGTTTTACAATTTTGTACAAGGCTGTACAAGTGTGTACAAGGTTGTACAAGTGTGTACAAGGCTGTACAATTGTGTACAAGGTTGTACAAGTGTGTACAAGGTTGTACAAGTGTGTACAAGGTTGTACAATTGTGTACAAGGCTGTACAAGTGTGTACAAGGTTGTAAAATTGTGTACAAGGTTGTACAAGTGTGTACAAGGTTGTACAAGTGTGTACAAGGTTGTACAAGTGTGTACAAGGTTGTACAAGTGTGTACAAGGTTGTACAATTGTGTATCAGGTTGTACAAGTGTGTACAAGGTTGTACAAGTGTGTACAAGAGTGTACTATCGTGTACAAGGATGTACAAGTTTGTACAAGTTTGTACAAGTTTGTACAAGTTTGTACAAGTTTGTACAAGGGTGCACAAGTGTGTACAAGGGTGTACAATCGTGTACAAGCTTGTACAAGTGTGTACAAGGGTGTACAGGTTTGTACAAGGTTGTACAAGGTTGTACAAGTGTGTACAAGGGTGTACAAATGTGTACAAGGATGTAAAAGTTTGTACAAGTGTGTACAAGTTTGTACAAGGTTGTACAAGTGTGTACAAGGTTTTACAATTGTGTACAAGGTTGTACAAGTGTGTACAAGGTTGTACAAGTGTGTACAAGGTTGTACAAGTGTGTACAACTTGTACAAGTGTGTATCAAATCAAATCAAATCAAATCATTCTTTATTCATTATACATAAAATAACATGTATTGAATAGAGTCAAATAGGCTATACATATAACTACATATTACAAAGTGCTTAAATTAAAATATACTATTAAGATAAGTGAAGAATTTCTAATTGAATATATTAAAAATATAACACTATTGCAATCACAATAACATTAGCAGTTATTAAAATAAAAAACATATACCCATTTTCCGGGCTTAAGTAAAAATATACACAGAAAAGAAAAAGCATTACTAATCATTGTGAAAATTTAAATTGTTCCCCTAATTTTGCTATGGAGTTCAAATTATGTAAGCTACTAATTTTTATTGTTTAAAAATTCTTCTATGGAATAAAATGAAAATTTAATTAAAAAGTCTTTTAGTGTTCTTTTAAATTTATTCAAATTGTCTTCCGTCTTTATATAAGCCGGCAGGTGTTGCAAAAAAATCAAACCTGAATAATAAGTTTTCTTTTTGAAAAATTCCAATTTATGTCGGGGTAGGTTAATTTTAAACCTAGTGTTATAGTCACCAGTATTGCTTGAAGTGGATGACAATTGAATTTGTTTTGCATAGACAGATGCTTCATATATATACAGACTATACACCGTTAGGATTTGTAATTCCTTAAAATATCTCTTAGCTGATTGTTTTCTTTGCAGTTTCATCATTAGACGAATAGCTCTCTTTTGTTTGATAAGGATAGAATCCAAATTGGTCTTTGATGTTGCTCCATAAATAGATATTCCATAAGCTATGTGACTATGCAGTAATGAAAAGTATATTATCCTCAAAGTGTCTATGCTGCAGATCTGAGACATCTGTCTTAAAGCACATACACCAGAAGTCAATTTTTTAACAACATGTTTAACGTGATTGTCCCATGTAAGATTTTTGTCGATAATTAAACCAAGAAATTTAGTCTGTTCAACTTGGTCTATCTTGTCATTGTTTATACAAATTTTTGCTTCAAATTTTGTTGTTGATTGTTTGGTTGAAAAATATATGAAGTTTGATTTATTTGCATTTATAAGAAGATTTTTTTCTTTTAAAAATTCATGAGTTACTTGAAGATTTTTTGAAGAAGATGTTTCAATTTCAGAATTAGAATTTCCATTTAGCAGGATATTAGAATCATCAGCATACAGACACATGGATCCGTCACTCCCAGGAATAGTCCCAGGCAAACCTCTAATATAACAAAGAAATAGTAGAGGGCCCAGGATCGATCCCTGGGGGACTCCATATCGTAGTGTCTGATGCTGTGATTGAATTTTTTCAATGTAGTTTATTTTATAATGTTCTATGATGTCATCCACTTCAACAAACTGGTGTCTATTTTTAATGTAGGATTCAAACCATTTAAGTTCTTTACCACGGACTCCAAGTTCATTTAAAACGTTAATTAATTTATTGTGCGACACACTGTCAAAGGCTTTACTGAGGTCTAAGAATATTCCTACCACCTTTTTCCCTTTATCAATTGCATTTATTATAGACTCTATAAATTCTATACCAGCTGTTACTGTGGATTTTCCTTTTCGAAAGCCATGTTGCTCTTTGTCCAGTAACTGATTGATTTCAAGATATCTAGACAGCTGAATATAAACTATACGCTCATAAATTTTGGAAAAGGCAGGTAAAATTGAAATGGGACGATAGCATGATGGATCTTTAGGATTACCTTTTTTAAATATGGGAATAACTTTAGCCAACTTTAATTTGGATGGAAATATGCCTGAAATGAGAGAGGAGTTTATTAAATGTGTTAATGGTTTTGATATGAAAAGTAGTGATTTTTTAATTAGAGTAATTGGTATTTCATCATGCCCAGAAGAAATTTTATTTTCAAATGACAGCACGACTTTTTTAAGATGGTCTTCTGTTATTGTTTCAAATTTAAAAACGTTTGTCATGGCAGTCACTTTTTTTTGGGTGAAAATGTTGTGATTTGATGTTGAATCAATGTTTGGCAAAATAAGCTTTTCAACAGCAGTTGTAAAGAAATTGTTGAAAACATTACTCACAGCAACAGGATCTGATATTTGGTTATCATTTTGAACTAAGATTATTTTGGAGGGGACAGTTTGTTTTGATTTTAGTGAAATCTCATTTTTTATTATATTCCATGTAGTCTTTGTTATGTTCCTAGATTTTCTAAATTTATTTTGGTAAAATTTTTGTTTAGCACTGTTTATGGATTCCTTTAACTCTTTTTTCTTTACTTTTATTGTTTTATATAACAGTGAATTCCTTTTTGCTCTAGTATATGTTACTAGTTCATGGATTTCACTTTTTTTCCTTATTATTTCATTTGAATTCCATTTACATATATTTGATACTTTTTCTACACACATCATTTTGGGGAAATTAGTGTTAAAAATTGTACAAGGTTGTACAAGGTTGTACAAGTGTGTACAAGGTTGTACAAGTTTGTACAAGGTTGTACAAGTGTGTACAAGTGTGTACAAGTGTGTACAAGTTTGTACAAGGTTGTACAAATGTGTACAAGGGTGTACAAAAGTGTACAAGGGTGCACAAGTTTGAACAAAGGTGTACAAGTGTGTACAAGCTTGTACAAGTGTGTACAAGCTTGTACAAGTGTGTATAAGGGTGTACAGGTTTGTACAAGGTTGTACAAGTGTGTACAAGGATGTACAAGTTTGTACAAGATTGTACAAGTGTGTACTGGGTTGTACAAGTGTGTACAAGATTGTATAAGTTTGTACAAGGTTGTACAAGTGTGTACAAGGGTGTACAAGTGTGTACAAATGTGTACAAGTGTGTACAGGGGTGTACAAGTTTGTACAAGGGTGTACAAGTTTTACAAGTTTGTACAAGTGTGTACAAGGTTGTACAAGTTGTGTACTGGGTTGTACAAGTGTGTACAAGATTGTATAAGTTTGTACAAGGTTGTACAAGTGTGTACAAGGGTGTACAAGTGTGTACAAATGTGTACAAGTGTGTACAGGGGTGTACAAGTTTGTACAAGGGTGTACAAGTTTTACAAGGTTGTACAAGTGTGTACAAGGTTGTACAAGTTGTGTACAAGGTTATACATGTGTGTACAAGGGTGTACAAGTGTGTACAAGCTTGTACAAGTGTGTACAAGGGTGTACAAGTGTGTACAAGGTTGTACAAGTTTTTACAAGGTTGTACAAGTGTGTACAAGGCGGTAAAATCGTGTACAAGGATGTACAAGTTTGTACAAGTTTGTACAAGGTTGTACAAGTGTGTACAAGGATGTACAAGTTTGTACAAGGGTGTACAAGTGTGTACGATAAGTAAAAGTGTGTACAAGGGTGTACAAGGTTGTACAAGTGTGTACAAGATTGTACAATTGTGTACAAGGCTGTACAAGTGTGTACAAGGTTGTACAATTGTGTACAAGGCTGTACAAGTGTGTACAAGATTGTACAAGTGTGTACAAAGTTGTACAAGTGTGTACAAGGATGTACAAGTTTGTACAAGGATGTACAAGTGTGTACGATGTGTAAAAGTTTGTACAAGGGTGTACAAGGTTGTACAAGTGTGTACAAGGTTGTACAATTGTGTACAAGGCTGTACAAGTGTGTACAAGGTTTTACAATTTTGTACAAGGCTGTACAAGTGTGTACAAGGTTGTACAAGTGTGTACAAGGCTGTACAATTGTGTACAAGGTTGTACAAGTGTGTACAAGGTTGTACAAGTGTGTACAAGGTTGTACAATTGTGTACAAGGCTGTACAAGTGTGTACAAGGTTGTAAAAGTGTGTACAAGGTTGTACAAGTGTGTACAAGGTTGTACAAGTGTGTACAAGGTTGTACAAGTGTGTACAAGGTTGTACAAGTGTGTACAAGGTTGTACAATTGTGTATCAGGTTGTACAAGTGTGTACAAGGTTGTACAAGTGTGTACAAGGGTGTACTATCGTGTACAAGGATGTACAAGTTTGTACAAGTTTGTACAAGTTTGTACAAGTTTGTACAAGTTTGTACAAGGTTGTACAAGTGTGTACAAGGATGTACAAGTTTGTACAAGGGTGCACAAGTGTGTACAAGGGTGTACAATCGTGTACAAGCTTGTACAAGTGTGTACAAGGGTGTACAGGTTTGTACAAGGTTGTACAAGGTTGTACAAGTGTGTACAAGGTTGTACAAGTGTGTACAAGGCTGTACAATTGTGTACAAGGTTGTACAAGTGTGTACAAGGTTGTACAAGTGTGTACAAGGTTGTACAATTGTGTACAAGGCTGTACAAGTGTGTACAAGGTTGTACAAGTGTGTACAAGGCTGTACAAGTGTGTACAAGGCTGTACAATTGTGTACAAGGTTGTACAAGTGTGTACAAGGTTGTACAAGTGTGTACAAGGTTGTACAATTGTGTACAAGACTGTACAAGTGTGTACAAAGTTGTGCAAGTGTGTACAAGGTTGTACAAGTGTGTACAAGGTTGTACAATTGTGTACAAGGTTGTACAAGTGGTTACAAGGTTGTACAAGTGTGTACAAGGGTGTACAATCGTGTACAAGGATGTACAAGTTTGTACAAGATTGTACAAGTGTGTACAAGGTTGTACAAGTGTGTACAAGGCTGTACAATTGTGTACAAGGTTGTACAAGTGTGTACAAGGTTGTACAAGTGTGTACAAGGTTGTACAATTGTGTACAAGGCTGTACAAGTGTGTACAAGGTTGTACAAGTGTGTACAAGGGTGTACAAGTGTGTACAAATGTGTACAAGTGTGTACAGGGGTGTACAAGTTTGTACAAGGGTGTACAAGTTTTACAAGGTTGTACAAGTGTGTACAAGGTTGTACAATTTGTGTACTGGGTTGTACAAGTGTGTACAAGATTGTATAAGTTTGTACAAGGTTGTACAAGTGTGTACAAGGGTGTACAAGTTGTGTACAAGGTTATACATGTGTGTACAAATGTGTACAAGTGTGTACAGGGGTGTACAAGTTTGTACAAGGGTGTACAAGTTTTACAAGGTTGTACAAGTGTGTACAAGGTTGTACAAGTTGTGTACAAGGTTATACATGTGTGTACAAGGGTGTACAAGTGTGTACAAGGTTGTACAAGTGTGTACAAGCTTGTACAAGTGTGTACAAGGGTGTACAAGTGTGTACAAGGTTGTACAAGTCTTTACAAGGTTGTACAAGTGTGTACAAGGCGGTAAAATCGTGTACAAGGATGTACAAGTTTGTACAAGTTTGTACAAGGTTGTACAAGTGTGTACAAGGATGTACAAGTTTGTACAAAGGTGTACAAGTGTGTACGATAAGTAAAAGTGTGTACAAGGGTGTACAAGGTTGTACAAGTGTGTACAAGATTGTACAATTGTGTACAAGGCTGTACAAGTGTGTACAAGGTTGTACAATTGTGTACAAGGCTGTACAAGTGTGTACAAGATTGTACAAGTGTGTACAAAGTTGTACAAGTGTGTACAAGGATGTACAAGTTTGTACAAGGATGTACAAGTGTGTACGATGTGTAAAAGTTTGTACAAGGGTGTACAAGGTTGTACAAGTGTGTACAAGGTTGTACAATTGTGTACAAGGCTGTACAAGTGTGTACAAGGTTTTACAATTTTGTACAAGGCTGTACAAGTGTGTACAAGGTTGTACAAGTGTGTACAAGGCTGTACAATTGTGTACAAGGTTGTACAAGTGTGTACAAGGTTGTACAAGTGTGTACAAGGTTGTACAATTGTGTACAAGGCTGTACAAGTGTGTACAAGGTTGTAAAATTGTGTACAAGGTTGTACAAGTGTGTACAAGGTTGTACAAGTGTGTACAAGGTTGTACAAGTGTGTACAAGGTTGTACAAGTGTGTACAAGGTTGTACAATTGTGTATCAGGTTGTACAAGTGTGTACAAGGTTGTACAAGTGTGTACAAGAGTGTACTATCGTGTACAAGGATGTACAAGTTTGTACAAGTTTGTACAAGTTTGTACAAGTTTGTACAAGTTTGTACAAGGGTGCACAAGTGTGTACAAGGGTGTACAATCGTGTACAAGCTTGTACAAGTGTGTACAAGGGTGTACAGGTTTGTACAAGGTTGTACAAGGTTGTACAAGTGTGTACAAGGGTGTACAAATGTGTACAAGGATGTAAAAGTTTGTACAAGTGTGTACAAGTTTGTACAAGGTTGTACAAGTGTGTACAAGGTTTTACAATTGTGTACAAGGTTGTACAAGTGTGTACAAGGTTGTACAAGTGTGTACAAGGTTGTACAAGTGTGTACAACTTGTACAAGTGTGTACAAGGTTGTACAAGTGTGTACAAGGTTGTACAAGTTTGTACAAGGTTGTACAAGTGTGTACAAGTGTGTACAAGTGTGTACAAGTTTGTACAAGGTTGTACAAATGTGTACAAGGGTGTACAAAAGTGTACAAGGGTGCACAAGTTTGAACAAAGGTGTACAAGTGTGTACAAGCTTGTACAAGTGTGTACAAGCTTGTACAAGTGTGTATAAGGGTGTACAGGTTTGTACAAGGTTGTACAAGTGTGTACAAGGATGTACAAGTTTGTACAAGATTGTACAAGTGTGTACTGGGTTGTACAAGTGTGTACAAGATTGTATAAGTTTGTACAAGGTTGTACAAGTGTGTACAAGGGTGTACAAGTGTGTACAAATGTGTACAAGTGTGTACAGGGGTGTACAAGTTTGTACAAGGGTGTACAAGTTTTACAAGTTTGTACAAGTGTGTACAAGGTTGTACAAGTTGTGTACTGGGTTGTACAAGTGTGTACAAGATTGTATAAGTTTGTACAAGGTTGTACAAGTGTGTACAAGGGTGTACAAGTGTGTACAAATGTGTACAAGTGTGTACAGGGGTGTACAAGTTTGTACAAGGGTGTACAAGTTTTACAAGGTTGTACAAGTGTGTACAAGGTTGTACAAGTTGTGTACAAGGTTATACATGTGTGTACAAGGGTGTACAAGTGTGTACAAGCTTGTACAAGTGTGTACAAGGGTGTACAAGTGTGTACAAGGTTGTACAAGTTTTTACAAGGTTGTACAAGTGTGTACAAGGCGGTAAAATCGTGTACAAGGATGTACAAGTTTGTACAAGTTTGTACAAGGTTGTACAAGTGTGTACAAGGATGTACAAGTTTGTACAAGGGTGTACAAGTGTGTACGATAAGTAAAAGTGTGTACAAGGGTGTACAAGGTTGTACAAGTGTGTACAAGATTGTACAATTGTGTACAAGGCTGTACAAGTGTGTACAAGGTTGTACAATTGTGTACAAGGCTGTACAAGTGTGTACAAGATTGTACAAGTGTGTACAAAGTTGTACAAGTGTGTACAAGGATGTACAAGTTTGTACAAGGATGTACAAGTGTGTACGATGTGTAAAAGTTTGTACAAGGGTGTACAAGGTTGTACAAGTGTGTACAAGGTTGTACAATTGTGTACAAGGCTGTACAAGTGTGTACAAGGTTTTACAATTTTGTACAAGGCTGTACAAGTGTGTACAAGGTTGTACAAGTGTGTACAAGGCTGTACAATTGTGTACAAGGTTGTACAAGTGTGTACAAGGTTGTACAAGTGTGTACAAGGTTGTACAATTGTGTACAAGGCTGTACAAGTGTGTACAAGGTTGTAAAAGTGTGTACAAGGTTGTACAAGTGTGTACAAGGTTGTACAAGTGTGTACAAGGTTGTACAAGTGTGTACAAGGTTGTACAAGTGTGTACAAGGTTGTACAATTGTGTATCAGGTTGTACAAGTGTGTACAAGGTTGTACAAGTGTGTACAAGGGTGTACTATCGTGTACAAGGATGTACAAGTTTGTACAAGTTTGTACAAGTTTGTACAAGTTTGTACAAGTTTGTACAAGGTTGTACAAGTGTGTACAAGGATGTACAAGTTTGTACAAGGGTGCACAAGTGTGTACAAGGGTGTACAATCGTGTACAAGCTTGTACAAGTGTGTACAAGGGTGTACAGGTTTGTACAAGGTTGTACAAGGTTGTACAAGTGTGTACAAGGTTGTACAAGTGTGTACAAGGCTGTACAATTGTGTACAAGGTTGTACAAGTGTGTACAAGGTTGTACAAGTGTGTACAAGGTTGTACAATTGTGTACAAGGCTGTACAAGTGTGTACAAGGTTGTACAAGTGTGTACAAGGCTGTACAAGTGTGTACAAGGCTGTACAATTGTGTACAAGGTTGTACAAGTGTGTACAAGGTTGTACAAGTGTGTACAAGGTTGTACAATTGTGTACAAGACTGTACAAGTGTGTACAAAGTTGTGCAAGTGTGTACAAGGTTGTACAAGTGTGTACAAGGTTGTACAATTGTGTACAAGGTTGTACAAGTGGTTACAAGGTTGTACAAGTGTGTACAAGGGTGTACAATCGTGTACAAGGATGTACAAGTTTGTACAAGATTGTACAAGTGTGTACTGGGTTGTACAAGTGTGTACAAGATTGTATAAGTTTGTACAAGGTTGTACAAGTGTGTACAAGGGTGTACAAGTGTGTACAAATGTGTACAAGTGTGTACAGGGGTGTACAAGTTTGTACAAGGGTGTACAAGTTTTACAAGGTTGTACAAGTGTGTACAAGGTTGTACAATTTGTGTACTGGGTTGTACAAGTGTGTACAAGATTGTATAAGTTTGTACAAGGTTGTACAAGTGTGTACAAGGGTGTACAAGTTGTGTACAAGGTTATACATGTGTGTACAAATGTGTACAAGTGTGTACAGGGGTGTACAAGTTTGTACAAGGGTGTACAAGTTTTACAAGGTTGTACAAGTGTGTACAAGGTTGTACAAGTTGTGTACAAGGTTATACATGTGTGTACAAGGGTGTACAAGTGTGTACAAGGTTGTACAAGTGTGTACAAGCTTGTACAAGTGTGTACAAGGGTGTACAAGTGTGTACAAGGTTGTACAAGTCTTTACAAGGTTGTACAAGTGTGTACAAGGCGGTAAAATCGTGTACAAGGATGTACAAGTTTGTACAAGTTTGTACAAGGTTGTACAAGTTTGTACAAGGTTGTACAAGTGTGTACAAGGATGTACAAGTTTGTACAAAGGTGTACAAGTGTGTACGATAAGTAAAAGTGTGTACAAGGGTGTACAAGGTTGTACAAGTGTGTACAAGATTGTACAATTGTGTACAAGGCTGTACAAGTGTGTACAAGGTTGTACAATTGTGTACAAGGCTGTACAAGTGTGTACAAGATTGTACAAGTGTGTACAAAGTTGTACAAGTGTGTACAAGGATGTACAAGTTTGTACAAGGATGTACAAGTGTGTACGATGTGTAAAAGTTTGTACAAGGGTGTACAAGGTTGTACAAGTGTGTACAAGGTTGTACAATTGTGTACAAGGCTGTACAAGTGTGTACAAGGTTTTACAATTTTGTACAAGGCTGTACAAGTGTGTACAAGGTTGTACAAGTGTGTACAAGGCTGTACAATTGTGTACAAGGTTGTACAAGTGTGTACAAGGTTGTACAAGTGTGTACAAGGTTGTACAAGTGTGTACAAGGTTGTACAATTGTGTACAAGGCTGTACAAGTGTGTACAAGGTGGTAAAAGTGTGTACAAGGTTGTACAAGTGTGTACAAGGTTGTACAAGTGTGTACAAGGTTGTACAAGTGTGTACAAGGTTGTACAAGTGTGTACAAGGTTGTACAATTGTGTATCAGGTTGTACAAGTGTGTACAAGGTTGTACAAGTGTGTACAAGAGTGTACTATCGTGTACAAGGATGTACAAGTTTGTACAAGTTTGTACAAGTTTGTACAAGTTTGTACAAGTTTGTACAAGGTTGTACAAGTGTGTACAAGGATGTACAAGTTTGTACAAGGGTGCACAAGTGTGTACAAGGGTGTACAATCGTGTACAAGCTTGTACAAGTGTGTACAAGGGTGTACAGGTTTTTTACAAGGTTGTACAAGGTTGTACAAGTGTGTACAAGGGTGTACAAATGTGTACAAGGATGTAAAAGTTTGTACAAGTGTGTACAAGTTTGTACAAGGTTGTACAAGTGTGTACAAGGTTTTACAATTGTGTACAAGGTTGTACAAGTGTGTACAAGGTTGTACAAGTGTGTACAAGGTTGTACAAGTGTGTACAACTTGTACAAGTGTGTACAAGGTTGTACAAGTGTGTACAAGGTTGTACAAGTTTGTACAAGGTTGTACAAGTGTGTACAAGTGTGTACAAGTGTGTACAAGTTTGTACAAGGTTGTACAAATGTGTACAAGGGTGTACAAAAGTGTACAAGGGTGCACAAGTTTGAACAAAGGTGTACAAGTGTGTACAAGCTTGTACAAGTGTGTACAAGCTTGTACAAGTGTGTACAAGGTTGTACAAGTGTGTACAAGCTTGTACAAGTGTGTACAAGGGTGTACAAGTGTGTACAAGGTTGTACAAGTTTTTAGATGGTTGTACAAGTGTGTACAAGGTTGTACAAGTGTGTTCAAGGTTGTACAAGTGTGTACAAGGTTGTACAAGTGTGTACAAGGTTGTACAAGTGTGTACAAGGTTGTACAAGTGTGTACAAGGTTGTACAAGTGTGTACAAGGTTGTACAAGTGTGTACAAGGGTGTACAAGTGTGTACAAGGTTGTACAAGTGTGTACAAGGTTGTACAAGTGTGTACAAGGTTGTACAAGTTTTTACAAGGTTGTACAAGTGTGTACAAGGGTGTAAAATCGTGTACAAGGATGTACAAGTTTGTACAAGTTTGTACAAGGTTGTACAAGTGTGTACAAGGATGTACAAGTTTGTACAAGGGTGTACAAGTGTGTACGATAAGTAAAAGTGTGTACAAGGGTGTACAAGGTTGTACAAGTGTGTACAAGGTTGTACAATTGTGTACAAGAATGTACAACTGTGTACAAGGTTGTACAATTGTGTACAAGGATGTACAAGTGTGTACAAGGTTGTACAAGTGTGTACAAGGTTGTACAAGTGTGTACAAGGATGTACAAGTTTGTACAAGTGTGTACGAGTGTGTACGATGTGTAAAAGTTTGTACAAGGGTGTACAAGGTTGTACAAGTGTGTACAAGGTTGTACAATTGTGTACAAGGCTGTACAATTTTGTACAAGGCTGTACAAGTGTGTACAAGGCTGTACAAGTGTGTACAAGGTTGTACAATTGTGTACAAGGCTGTACAATTGTGTACAAGGTTGTACAAGTGTGTACAAGGTTGTACAAGTGTGTACAAGGTTGTACAAGTGTGTACAAGGTTGTACAATTGTGTACAAGGCTGTACAATTGTGTACAAGTTTGTACAAGTTTGTACAAGTTTGTACAAGGTTTTACAAGTGTGTACAAGGATGTACAAGTTTGTACAAGGGTGCACAAGTGTGTACAAGGGTGTACAATCGTGTACAAGCTTGTACAAGTGTGTACAAGGGTGTACAGGTTTGTACAAGGTTGTACAAGGTTGTACAAGTGTGTACAAGGGTGTACAAATGTGTACAAGGATGTAAAAGTTTGTACAAGTGTGTACAAGTTTGTACAAGGTTGTACAAGTGTGTACAAGGTTTTACAATTGTGTACAAGGTTGTACAAGTGTGTACAAGGTTGTACAAGTGTGTACAAGGTTGTACAAATGTGTACAACTTGTACAAGTGTGTACAAGGTTGTACAAGTGTGTACAAGGTTGTACAAGTTTGTACAAGGTTGTACAAGTGTGTACAAGTTTGTACAAGTGTGTACAAGTTTGTACAAGGTTGTACAAATGTGTACAAGGGTGTACAAAAGTGTACAAGGGTGCACAAGTTTGAACAAAGGTGTACAAGTGTGTACAAGCTTGTTCAAGTGTGTACAAGCTTGTACAAGTGTGTATAAGGGTGTACAGGTTTGTACAAGGTTGTACAAGTGTGTACAAGGGTGTACAAGTGTGTACAAGGTTGTACAAGTGTGTACAAGCTTGTACAAGTGTGTACAAGGGTGTACAAGTGTGTACAAGGTTGTACAAGTTTTTACATGGTTGTACAAGTGTGTACAAGGTTGTATAAGTGTGTACAAGGTTGTACAAGTGTGTACAAGGTTGTACAAGTGTGTACAAGGTTGTACAAGTGTGTACAAGGTTGTACAAGTGTGTACAAGGTTGTACAAGTGTGTACAAGGTTGTACAAGTGTGTACAAGGTTGTACAAGTGTGTACAAGGTTGTACAAGTGTGTACAAGGTTGTACAAGTGTGTACAAGGGTGTACAAGTGTGTACAAGGTTGTACAAGTTTTTACAAGGTTGTACAAGTGTGTAAAAGGGTGTAAAATCGTGAACAAGGATGTACAAGTTTGTACAAGTTTGTACAAGGTTGTACAAGTGTGTACAAGGATGTACAAGTTTGTACAAGGGTGTACAAGTGTGTACGATAAGTAAAAGTGTGTACAAGGGTGTACAAGGTTGTACAAGTGTGTACAAGGTTGTACAATTGTGTACAAGGCTGTACAACTGTGTACAAGGTTGTACAATTGTGTACAAGGATGTACAAGTGTGTACAAGGTTGTACAAGTGTGTACAAGGTTGTACAAGTGTGTAAAAGTTTGTACAAGTGTGTACAAGTGTGTACGATGTGTAAAAGTTTGTACAAGGGTGTACAAGGTTGTACAAGTGTGTACAAGGTTGCACAATTGCGTACAAGGCTGTACAATTTTGTACAAGGCTGTACAAGTGTGTACAAGGCTGTACAAGTGTGTACAGGGTTGTACAATTGTGTACAAGGCTGTACAATTGTGTACAAGGTTGTACAAGTGTGTACAAGGTTGTACAAGTGTGTACAAGGTTGTACAATTGTGTACAAGGCTGTACAAGTGTGTACAAGGTTGTACAAGTGTGTACAAGGTTGTACAAGTGTGTACAAGGTTGTACAATTGTGTGTCAGGTTGTACAAGTGTGTACAAGGTTGTACAAGTGTGTACAAGGGTGTACAATCGTGTACAAGGATGTACAAGTTTGTACAAGTTTTTACAAGTTTGTACAAGGTTGTACAAGTGTGTACAAGGATGTACAAGTTTGTACAAGGGAGTACAAGTTTGTACAAGATTGTACAAGTGTGTACTGGGTTGTACAAGTTTGTACAAGATTGTATAAGTTTGTACAAGGTTGTACAAGTGTGTACAAGGGTGTACAAGTGTGTACAAATGTGTACAAGTTTTACAAGGTTGTACAAGTGTGTACAAGGTTGTACAAGTTGTGTACAAGGTTGTACATGTGTGTACAAGGGTGTACAAGTTTTTACAAGGCTGTACAAGTGTGTACAAGGTTGTACAAGGTTGTACAAGGCTGTACAAGTGTGTACAAGGTTGTACAAGGTTGTACAAGTGTGTACAAGGACGTACAAGTTTTTACAAGGTTGTACAAGTGTGTACAAGGTTGTACAAGTGTGTACAAGGCTGTACAATTGTGTACAAGGTTGTACAAGTGTGTACAAGGTTGTACAAGTGTGTACAAGGTTGTACAATTGTGTACAAGGCTGTACAAGTGTGTACAAGGTTGTACAAGTGTGTACAAGGCTGTACAATTGTTTACAAGGTTGTACAAGTGTGTACAAGGTTGTACAAGTGTGTACAAGGTTGTACAATTGTGTACAAGGCTGTACAAGTTTGTTCAAGGTTGTACAAGTGTGTACAAGGTTGTACGAGTGTGTACAAGGGTGTACAATTGTGTACAAGGATGTTCAAGTGTGTACAAGGTTGTACAAGTGTGTACAAGGATGTACAAGTTTGTACAAGGGCTGTACAAGTGTGTACGATGTGTAAAAGTTTGTACAAGGGTGTACAAGTTTGTACAAGTGTGTACAAGGTTGTACAATTGTGTACAAGGCTGTACAAGTGTGTACAAGGTTGTACAATTTTGTACAAGGCTGTACAAGTGTGTACAAGGTTGTACAAGTGTGTACAAGGCTGTACAATTGTGTACAAGGTTGTACAAGTGTGTACAAGGTTGTACAAGTGTGTACAAGGTTGTGCAATTGTGTACAAGGCTGTACAAGTGTGTACAAGGTTGTACAAGTGTGTACAAGGTTGTACAAGTGTGTACAAGGTTGTACAAGTGTGTACAAGGTTGTACAATTGTGTACAAGGTTGTACAAGTGTGTACAAGGTTGTACAAGTGTGTACAAGGGTGTACAAGTGTGTACAAGGTTGTACAAGTGTGTACAAGCTTTTACAAGTGTGTACAAGGGTGTACAAGTGTGTACAAGTTTGTACAAGTTTGTACAAGGTTGTACAAGTGTGTACAAGGTTATACAATTGTCTACAAGGTTGTACAAGTGTGTACAAGGTTGTACAAGTGTGTACAAGCTTTTACAAGTGTGTACAAGGGTGTACAAGTGTGTACAAGTTTGTACAAGTTTGTACAAGGTTGTACAAGTGTGTACAAGGTTGTACAAGTGTGTACAAGGTTGTACAAGTGTGTACAAGGTTGTACAAGTGTGTACAAGGTTGTACAAGTGTGTACAAGGTTGTACAAGTGTGTACAAGTTTTTAAATTGTGTACATGGGTGTACAATTGTGTACAAGGCTGTACAAGTGTGTACAAGGTTGTACAAGTGTGTACAAGGTTGTAACAGGGGGTACAAGGTTGTACAAGTGTGTACAAGGTTGTACAAGTGTGTACAAGGGTGTACAGGTTTTGTACAATGTTGTACAAGTGTACAAGTTTGTACAAGGTTGTACAAGTGTGTACAAGGGTGTACAAGTGTGTACAAGGGTGCACAAGTGTGTACAAGGGTGTACAATCGTGTACAAGCTTGTACAAGTGTGTACAAGGGTGTACAGGTTTGTACAAGGTTGTACAAGTGTGTACAAGGGTGTACAAATGTGTACAAGGATGAAAAGGTTGTACAAGTTTGTACAAGTTTGTACAAGGTTGTACAAGTGTGTACAAGGTTGTACAAGTGTGTACAAGGTTGTACAAGTGTGTACAACTTGTACAAGTGTGTACAAGCTTGTACAAGTGTGTACAAGGTTGTACAAGTGTGTACAAGGTTGTACAAGTTTGTACAAGGTTGTACAAGTGTGTACAAGTTTGTACAAGTGTGTACAAGTTTGTACAAGGTTGTACAAATGTGTACAAGGGTGTACAAAAATGTACAAGGGTGCACAAGTTTGAACAAGGGTGTACAAGTGTGTACAAGCTTGTACAAGTGTGTACAAGCTTGTACAAGTGTGTACAAGGGTGTACAGGTTTGTACAAGGTTGTACAAGTGTGTACAAGGGTGTACAAGTATGTACAATAATGTACAAGTTTGTACAAGTGTGTACAAGTTTGTAAAAGGTTGTACAAGTGTGTACAAGGGTGTACAAGTGTGTACAAGGTTGTACAAGTGTGTACAAGCTTGTACAAGTGTGTACAAGGGTGTACAAGTGTGTACAAGGTTGTACAAGTGTGTACAAGCTTGTACAAGTGTGTACAAGGGTGTACAAGTGTGTACAAGGTTGTACAAGTTTTTACATGGTTGTACAAGTGTGTACAAGGTTGTACAAGTGTGTACAAGGTTGTACAAGTTTGTACAAGGTTGTACAAGTGTGTACAAGGTTGTACAAGTTTGTACAAGGTTGTACAAGTGTGTACAAGGTTGTACAAGTGTGTACAAGGTTGTACAAGTGTGTACAAGGTTGTACAAGTGTGTACAAGGTTGTACAAGTGTGTACAAGGTTGTACAAGTGTGTACAAGGTTGTACAAGTGTGTACAAGGTTGTACAAGTGTGTAAAAGGTTGTACAAGTGTGTACAAGGTTGTACAAGTGTGTAAAGGTTGTACAAGTGTGTACAAGGGTGTACAAGTGTGTACAAGGTTGTACAAGTTTTTACAAGGTTGTACAAGTGTGTACAAGGGTGTAAAATCGTGTACAAGGATGTACAAGTTTGTAAGTTTGTACAAGGTTGTACAAGTGTGTACAAGGATGTACAAGTTTGTACAAGTTTGTACAAGTTTTTACAAGTTTTTACAAGTTTGTACAAGGTTGTACAAGTGTGTACAAGGATGTACAAGTTTGTACAAGGGTGTACAAGTGTGTACGATAAGTAAAAGTGTGTACAAGGGTGTACAAGGTTGTACAAGTGTGTACAAGGTTGTACAATTGTGTACAAGGCTGTACAACTGTCTACAAGGTTGTACAATTGTGTACAAGGCTGTACAAGTGTGTACAAGGTTGTACAAGTGTGTACAAGGTTGTACAAGTGTGTACAAGGTTGTACAAGTGTGTACAAGGTTGTACAAGTGTGTACAAGTTTTTAAATTGTGTACATGGGTGTACAATTGTGTACAAGGCTGTACAAGTGTGTACAAGGTTGTACAAGTGTGTACAAGGTTGTAACAGGGGGTACAAGGTTGTACAAGTGTGTACAAGGTTGTACAAGTGTGTACAAGGGTGTACAGGTTTGTACAATGTTGTACAAGTGTGTACAAGGGTGTACAAGTGTGTACAAGGGTGCACAAGTGTGTACAAGGGTGTAAAATCGTGTACAAGCTTGTACAAGTGTGTACAAGGGTGTACAGGTTTGTACAAGGTTGTACAAGTGTGTACAAGGGTGTACAAATGTGTACAAGGATGAAAAGGTTGTACAAGTTTGTACAAGTTTGTACAAGGTTGTACAAGTGTGTACAAGGTTGTAAAAGTGTGTACAAGGTTGTACAAGTGTGTACAAGGTTGTACAAGTGTGTACAACTTGTACAAGTGTGTACAACTTGTACAAGTGTGTACAAGCTTGTACAAGTGTGTACAAGGTTGTACAAGTGTGTACAAGGTTGTACAAGTTTGTACAAGGTTGTACAAGTGTGTACAAGTTTGTACAAGTGTGTACAAGTTTGTACAAGGTTGTACAAATGTGTACAAGGGTGTACAAAGGTGTACAACGGTGCACAAGTTTGAACAAGGGTGTACAAGTGTGTACAAGCTTGTACAAGTGTGTACAAGCTTGTACAAGTGTGTACAAGGGTGTACAGGTTTGTACAAGGTTGTACAAGTGTGTACAAGGGTGTACAGGTTTGTACAAGGTTGTACAAGTGTGTACAAGGTTGTACAAGTGTGTACAAGGTTGTAAAAGTGTGTACAAGGTTGTACAAGTGTGTACAAGGTTGTACAAGTGTGTACAAGGTTGTACAAGTGTGTACAAGGTTGTACAAGTGTGTACAAGGTTGTACAAGTGTGTACAAGGTTGTACAAGTGTGTAAAAGGTTGTACAAGTGTGTACAAGGTTGTACAAGTGTGTAAAGGTTGTACAAGTGTGTACAAGGGTGTACAAGTGTGTACAAGGTTGTACAAGTTTTTACAAGGTTGTACAAGTGTGTACAAGGGTGTAAAATCGTGTACAAGGATGTACAAGTTTGTAAGTTTGTACAAGGTTGTACAAGTGTGTACAAGGATGTACAAGTTTGTACAAGTTTGTACAAGTTTGTACAAGTTTTTACAAGTTTGTACAAGGTTGTACAAGTGTGTACAAGGATGTACAAGTTTGTACAAGGGTGTACAAGTGTGTACGATAAGTAAAAGTGTGTACAAGGGTGTACAAGGTTGTACAAGTGTGTACAAGGTTGTACAATTGTGTACAAGGCTGTACAACTGTCTACAAGGTTGTACAATTGTGTACAAGGCTGTACAAGTGTGTACAAGGTTGTACAAGTGTGTACAAGGTTGTACAAGTGTGTACAAGGTTGTACAAGTGTGTACAAGGTTGTACAAGTGTGTACAAGTTTTTAAATTGTGTACATGGGTGTACAATTGTGTACAAGGCTGTACAAGTGTGTACAAGGTTGTACAAGTGTGTACAAGGTTGTAACAGGGGGTACAAGGTTGTACAAGTGTGTACAAGGTTGTACAAGTGTGTACAAGGGTGTACAGGTTTGTACAATGTTGTACAAGTGTGTACAAGGGTGTACAAGTGTGTACAAGGGTGCACAAGTGTGTACAAGGGTGTACAATCGTGTACAAGCTTGTACAAGTGTGTACAAGGGTGTACAGGTTTGTACAAGGTTGTACAAGTGTGTACAAGGGTGTACAAATGTGTACAAGGATGAAAAGGTTGTACAAGTTTGTACAAGTTTGTACAAGGTTGTACAAGTGTGTACAAGGTTGTAAAAGTGTGTACAAGGTTGTACAAGTGTGTACAAGGTTGTACAAGTGTGTACAACTTGTACAAGTGTGTACAACTTGTACAAGTGTGTACAAGCTTGTACAAGTGTGTACAAGGTTGTACAAGTGTGTACAAGGTTGTACAAGTTTGTACAAGGTTGTACAAGTGTGTACAAGTTTGTACAAGTGTGTACAAGTTTGTACAAGGTTGTACAAATGTGTACAAGGGTGTACAAAGGTGTACAACGGTGCACAAGTTTGAACAAGGGTGTACAAGTGTATACAAGCTTGTACAAGTGTGTACAAGCTTGTACAAGTGTGTACAAGGGTGTACAGGTTTGTACAAGGTTGTACAAGTGTGTACAAGGGTGTACAGGTTTGTACAAGGTTGTACAAGTGTGTACAAGGGTGTACAAGTATGTACAATAATGTACAAGTTTGTACAATTGTGTACAAGTTTGTAAAAGGTTGTACAAGTGTGTACAAGGGTGTACAAGTGTGTACAAGGTTGTACAAGTGTGTACAAGCTTGTACAAGTGTGTACAAGGTTGTACAAGTGTGTACAAGGTTGTACAAGTTTTTACATGGTTGTACAAGTGTGTACAGGGTTGTACAAGTGTGTACAAGGTTGTACAAGTGTGTACAAGGTTGTACAAGTGTGTACAAGGTTGTACAAGTGTGTACAAGGTTGTACAAGTGTGTACAAGGTTGTACAAGTGTGTACAAGGTTGTACAAGTGTGTACAAGTGTGTACAAGGTTGTACAAGTGTGTACAAGGTTGTACAAGTGTGTACAAGGTTGTACAAGTGTGTACAAGGTTGTACAAGTGTGTACAAGGTTGTACAAGTGTGTACAAGGTTGTACAAGTGTGTACAAGGTTGTACAAGTGTGTACAAGGTTGTACAAGTGTGTACAAGGTTGTACAAGTGTGTACAAGGTTGTACAAGTGTGTACAAGGTTGTACAAGTGTGTACAAGGGTGTACAAGTGTGTACAAGGTTGTACAAGTTTTTACAAGGTTGTACAAGTGTGTACAAGGGTGTAAAATCGTGTACAAGGATGTACAAGTTTGTACAAGTTTGTACAAGGTTGTACAAGTGTGTACAAGGATGTACAAGTTTGTACAAGTTTGTAAAAGTTTGTACAAGTTTGTACAAGGTTGTACAAGTGTGTACAAGGATGAACAAGTTTGTACAAGGGTGTACAAGTGTGTACGATAAGTAAAAGTGTGTACAAGGGTGTACAAGGTTGTACAAGTGTGTACAAGGTTGTACAATTGTGTACAAGGCTGTACAACTGTGTACAAGGTTGTACAATTGTGTACAAGGCTGTACAAGTGTGTACAAGGTTGTACAAGTGTGTACAAGGTTGTACAAGTGTGTACAAAGATGTACAAGTTTGTACAAGGGTGTACAAGTGTGTACGATGTGTAAAAGTTTGTACAAGGGTGTACAAGGTTGTACAAGTGTGTACAAGGTTGTACAATTGTGTACAAGGCTGTACAAGTGTGTACAAGGTTGTACAATTTTGTACAAGGCTGTACAAGTGTGTACAAGGTTGTACAAGTGTGTACAAGGCTGTACAATTGTGTACAAGGTTGTACAAGTGTGTACAAGGTTGTACAAGTGTGTACAAGGTTGTACAAGTGTGTACAAGGTTGTACAATTGTGTGTCAGGTTGTACAAGTGTGTACAAGGTTGTACAAGTGTGTACAAGGGTGTACAATCGTGTACAAGGATGTACAAGTTTGTACAAGTTTGTACAAGTTTGTACAAGTTTGTACAAGGTTGTACAAGTGTGTACCAGGATGTACAAGTTTGTACAAGGGAGTACAAGTTTGTACAAGATTGTACAAGTGTGTACTGGGTTGTACAAGTGTGTACAAGATTGTATAAGTTTGTACAAGGTTGTACAAGTGTGTACAAGGGTGTACAAGTGTGTACAAATGTGTACAAGTTTTACAAGGTTGTACAAGTGTGTACAAGGTTGTACAAGGTGTGTACAAGGTTGTACATGTGTGTACAAGGGTGTACAAGTTTTTACAAGGCTCTACAAGTGTGTACAAGGTTGTACAAGGCTGTACAAGTGTGTACAAGGTTGTACAAGGTTGTACAAGTGTGTACAAGGGTGTACAAGTTTTTACGAGGATGTACAAGTGTGTACAAGGTTGTACAAGTGTGTACAAGGCTGTACAATTGTGTACAAGGTTGTACAAGTGTGTACAAGGTTGTACAAGTGTGTACAAGGTTGTACAATTGTGTACAAGGCTGTACAAGTGTGTACAAGGTTGTACAAGTGTGTACAAGGCTGTACAAGTGTGTACAAGGTTGTACAATTGTGTACAAGGCTGTACAAGTGTGTACAAGGTTGTACAAGTGTGTACAAGGTTTTACAAGTGTGTACAAGGTTGTACAATTGTGTACAAGGTTGTACAAGTGTGTACAAGGTTGTACAAGTGTGTACAAGGTTGTACAAGTGTGTACAAGGTTGTACAAGTGTGTACAAGGTTGTACAAGTGTGTACAAGTTTTTAAATTGTGTACATGGGTGTACAATTGTGTACAAGGCTGTACAAGTGTGTACAAGGTTGTACAAGTGTGTACAAGGTTGTAACAGGGGGTACAAGGTTGTACAAGTGTGTACAAGGTTGTACAAGTGTGTACAAGGGTGTACAGGTTTGTACAATGTTGTACAAGTGTGTACAAGGGTGTACAAGTGTGTACAAGGGTGCACAAGTGTGTACAAGGGTGTACAATCGTGTACAAGCTTGTACAAGTGTGTACAAGGGTGTACAGGTTTGTACAAGGTTGTACAAGTGTGTACAAGGGTGTACAAATGTGTACAAGGATGAAAAGGTTGTACAAGTTTGTACAAGTTTGTACAAGGTTGTACAAGTGTGTACAAGGTTGTAAAAGTGTGTACAAGGTTGTACAAGTGTGTACAAGGTTGTACAAGTGTGTACAACTTGTACAAGTGTGTACAACTTGTACAAGTGTGTACAAGCTTGTACAAGTGTGTACAAGGTTGTACAAGTGTGTACAAGGTTGTACAAGTTTGTACAAGGTTGTACAAGTGTGTACAAGTTTGTACAAGTGTGTACAAGTTTGTACAAGGTTGTACAAATGTGTACAAGGGTGTACAAAGGTGTACAACGGTGCACAAGTTTGAACAAGGGTGTACAAGTGTGTACAAGCTTGTACAAGTGTGTACAAGCTTGTACAAGTGTGTACAAGGGTGTACAGGTTTGTACAAGGTTGTACAAGTGTGTACAAGGGTGTACAGGTTTGTACAAGGTTGTACAAGTGTGTACAAGGTTGTACAAGTGTGTACAAGGTTGTAAAAGTGTGTACAAGGTTGTACAAGTGTGTACAAGGTTGTACAAGTGTGTACAAGGTTGTACAAGTGTGTACAAGGTTGTACAAGTGTGTACAAGGTTGTACAAGTGTGTACAAGGTTGTACAAGTGTGTAAAAGGTTGTACAAGTGTGTACAAGGTTGTAGAAGTGTGTAAAGGTTGTACAAGTGTGTACAAGGGTGTACAAGTGTGTACAAGGTTGTACAAGTTTTTACAAGGTTGTACAAGTGTGTACAAGGGTGTAAAATCGTGTACAAGGATGTACAAGTTTGTAAGTTTGTACAAGGTTGTACAAGTGTGTACAAGGATGTACAAGTTTGTACAAGTTTGTACAAGTTTGTACAAGTTTTTACAAGTTTGTACAAGGTTGTACAAGTGTGTACAAGGATGTACAAGTTTGTACAAGGGTGTACAAGTGTGTACGATAAGTAAAAGTGTGTACAAGGGTGTACAAGGTTGTACAAGTGTGTACAAGGTTGTACAATTGTGTACAAGGCTGTACAACTGTCTACAAGGTTGTACAATTGTGTACAAGGCTGTACAAGTGTGTACAAGGTTGTACAAGTGTGTACAAGGTTGTACAAGTGTGTACAAGGTTGTACAAGTGTGTACAAGGTTGTACAAGTGTGTACAAGTTTTTAAATTGTGTACATGGGTGTACAATTGTGTACAAGGCTGTACAAGTGTGTACAAGGTTGTACAAGTGTGTACAAGGTTGTAACAGGGGGTACAAGGTTGTACAAGTGTGTACAAGGTTGTACAAGTGTGTACAAGGGTGTACAGGTTTGTACAATGTTGTACAAGTGTGTACAAGGGTGTACAAGTGTGTACAAGGGTGCACAAGTGTGTACAAGGGTGTACAATCGTGTACAAGCTTGTACAAGTGTGTACAAGGGTGTACAGGTTTGTACAAGGTTGTACAAGTGTGTACAAGGGTGTACAAATGTGTACAAGGATGAAAAGGTTGTACAAGTTTGTACAAGTTTGTACAAGGTTGTACAAGTGTGTACAAGGTTGTAAAAGTGTGTACAAGGTTGTACAAGTGTGTACAAGGTTGTACAAGTGTGTACAACTTGTACAAGTGTGTACAACTTGTACAAGTGTGTACAAGCTTGTACAAGTGTGTACAAGGTTGTACAAGTGTGTACAAGGTTGTACAAGTTTGTACAAGGTTGTACAAGTGTGTACAAGTTTGTACAAGTGTGTACAAGTTTGTACAAGGTTGTACAAATGTGTACAAGGGTGTACAAAGGTGTACAACGGTGCACAAGTTTGAACAAGGGTGTACAAGTGTATACAAGCTTGTACAAGTGTGTACAAGCTTGTACAAGTGTGTACAAGGGTGTACAGGTTTGTACAAGGTTGTACAAGTGTGTACAAGGGTGTACAGGTTTGTACAAGGTTGTACAAGTGTGTACAAGGGTGTACAAGTATGTACAATAATGTACAAGTTTGTACAATTGTGTACAAGTTTGTAAAAGGTTGTACAAGTGTGTACAAGGGTGTACAAGTGTGTACAAGGTTGTACAAGTGTGTACAAGCTTGTACAAGTGTGTACAAGGTTGTACAAGTGTGTACAAGGTTGTACAAGTTTTTACATGGTTGTACAAGTGTGTACAGGGTTGTACAAGTGTGTACAAGGTTGTACAAGTGTGTACAAGGTTGTACAAGTGTGTACAAGGTTGTACAAGTGTGTACAAGGTTGTACAAGTGTGTACAAGGTTGTACAAGTGTGTACAAGGTTGTACAAGTGTGTACAAGTGTGTACAAGGTTGTACAAGTGTGTACAAGGTTGTACAAGTGTGTACAAGGTTGTACAAGTGTGTACAAGGTTGTACAAGTGTGTACAAGGTTGTACAAGTGTGTACAAGGTTGTACAAGTGTGTACAAGGTTGTACAAGTGTGTACAAGGTTGTACAAGTGTGTACAAGGTTGTACAAGTGTGTACAAGGTTGTACAAGTGTGTACAAGGTTGTACAAGTGTGTACAAGGGTGTACAAGTGTGTACAAGGTTGTACAAGTTTTTACAAGGTTGTACAAGTGTGTACAAGGGTGTAAAATCGTGTACAAGGATGTACAAGTTTGTACAAGTTTGTACAAGGTTGTACAAGTGTGTACAAGGATGTACAAGTTTGTACAAGTTTGTAAAAGTTTGTACAAGTTTGTACAAGGTTGTACAAGTGTGTACAAGGATGAACAAGTT
Source organism: Macrosteles quadrilineatus (assembly GCF_028750875.1). NCBI lineage: Eukaryota > Metazoa > Arthropoda > Insecta > Hemiptera > Cicadellidae > Macrosteles > Macrosteles quadrilineatus. The sequence continues at coordinate 19,725 of NW_026543061.1, read as the reverse complement.
TGTACAAGGGTGTACAAGTGTGTACGATAAGTAAAAGTGTGTACAAGGGTGTACAAGGTTGTACAAGTGTGTACAAGGTTGTACAATTGTGTACAAGGCTGTACAACTGTGTACAAGGTTGTACAATTGTGTACAAGGCTGTACAAGTGTGTACAAGGTTGTACAAGTGTGTACAAGGTTGTACAAGTGTGTACAAAGATGTACAAGTTTGTACAAGGGTGTACAAGTGTGTACGATGTGTAAAAGTTTGTACAAGGGTGTACAAGGTTGTACAAGTGTGTACAAGGTTGTACAATTGTGTACAAGGCTGTACAAGTGTGTACAAGGTTGTACAAGTGTGTACAAGGTTGTACAAGTGTGTACAAGGCTGTACAATTGTGTACAAGGTTGTACAAGTGTGTACAAGGTTGTACAAGTGTGTACAAGGTTGTACAAGTGTGTACAAGGTTGTACAAGTGTGTACAAGGTTGTACAATTGTGTGTCAGGTTGTACAAGTGTATACAAGGTTGTACAAGTGTGTACAAGGGTGTACAATCGTGTACAAGGATGTACAAGTTTGTACAAGTTTGTACAAGTTTGTACAAGTTTGTACAAGGTTGTACAAGTGTGTACCAGGATGTACAAGTTTGTACAAGGGAGTACAAGTTTGTACAAGATTGTACAAGTGTGTACTGGGTTGTACAAGTGTGTACAAGATTGTATAAGTTTGTACAAGGTTGTACAAGTGTGTACAAGGGTGTACAAGTGTGTACAAATGTGTACAAGTTTTACAAGGTTGTACAAGTGTGTACAAGGTTGTACAAGGTGTGTACAAGGTTGTACATGTGTGTACAAGGGTGTACAAGTTTTTACAAGGCTCTACAAGTTTGTACAAGGTTGTACAAGGTTGTACAAGTGTGTACAAGGTTGTACAAGGTTGTACAAGTGTGTACAAGGGTGTACAAGTTTTTACGAGGATGTACAAGTGTGTACAAGGTTGTACAAGTGTGTACAAGGCTGTACAATTGTGTACAAGGTTGTACAAGTGTGTACAAGGTTGTACAAGTGTGTACAAGGTTGTACAATTGTGTACAAGGCTGTACAAGTGTGTACAAGGTTGTACAAGTGTGTACAAGGCTGTACAAGTGTGTACAAGGTTGTACAATTGTGTACAAGGCTGTACAAGTGTGTACAAGGTTGTACAAGTGTGTACAAGGTTTTACAAGTGTGTACAAGGTTGTACAATTGTGTACAAGGTTGTACAAGTGTGTACAAGGTTGTACAAGTGTGTACAAGGTTGTACAAGTGTGTACAAGGTTGTACAAGTGTGTACAAGGTTGTACAAGTGTGTACAAGGTTGTACAAGTGTGTACAAGGTTGTACAAGTGTGTACAAGGTTGTACAAGTGTGTACAAGCTTGTACAAGTGTGTACAAGCTTGTACAAGTGTGTACAAGGGTGTACAAGTGTGTACAAGGTTGTACAAGTTTTTACAAGGTTTTATAAGTGTGTACAAGGGTGTAAAATCGTGTACAAGGATGTACAAGTTTGTACAAGTTTGTACAAGGTTGTACAAGTGTGTACAAGGATGTACAAGTTTTTACAAGGGTGTACAAGTGTGTACGATAAGCAAAAGTGTGTACAAGAGTGTACAAGGTTGTACAAGTATGTACAAGGTTGTACAATTGTGTACAAGTTTGTACAAGTGTGTACAAGGTTGTACAATTGTGTACAAGGCTGTACAAGTGTGTAAAAGGTTGTACAAGTGTGTACAAGGTTGTACAAGTGTGTACAAGGTTGTACAAGTGTGTACAAGGTTTTACAAGTGTGTACAAGGTTGTACAAGTGTGTACAAGGTTGTACAAGTGTGTACGAGGTTGTACAATTGTGTACAAGGTTGTACAAGTGTGTACAAGGTTGTACAATTGTGTACAAGGCTGTACAAGTGTGTACAAGGTTGTACAAGGATGTACAAGTGTGTACAAGGGTGTACAAGTTTTTACAAGGTTGTACAAGTGTGTACAAGGTTGTACAAGTGTGTACAAGGCTGTACAATTGTGTACAAGGTTGTACAAGTGTGTACAAGGTTGTACAAGTGTGTACAAGGTTGTACAATTGTGTACAAGGCTGTACAAGTGTGTACAAGGTTGTACAAGTGTGTACAAGGCTGTACAATTGTGTACAAGGTTGTACAAGTGTGTACAAGGTTGTACAAGTGTGTACAAGGTTGTACAATTGTGTACAAGACTGTACAAGTGTGTACAAAGTTGTGCAAGTGTGTACAAGGTTGTACAAGTGTGTACAAGGTTGTACAATTGTGTACAAGGTTGTACAAGTGTGTACAAGGTTGTACAAGTGTGTACAAGGGTGTACAATCGTGTACAAGGATGTACAAGTTTGTACAAGATTGTACAAGTGTGTACTGGGTTGTACAAGTGTGTACAAGATTGTATAAGTTTGTACAAGGTTGTACAAGTGTGTACAAGGGTGTACAAGTGTGTACAAATGTGTACAAGTGTGTACAGGGGTGTAAAACTTTGTACAAGGGTGTACAAGTTTTACAAGGTTGTACAAGTGTGTACAAGGTTGTACAAGTTGTGTACTGGGTTGTACAAGTGTGTACAAGATTGTATAGGTTTGTACAAGGTTGTACAAGTGTGTATAAGGGTGTACAAGTGTGTACAAATGTGTACAAGTGTGTACAGGGGTGTACAAGTTTGTACAAGGGTGTACAAGTTTTACAAGGTTGTACAAGTGTGTACAAGGTTGTACAAGTTGTGTACAAGGTTATACATGTGTGTACAAGGGTGTACAAGTGTGTACAAGGTTGTACAAGTGTGTACAAGCTTGTACAAGTGTGTACAAGGGTGTACAAGTGTGTACAAGGTTGTACAAGTTTTTACAAGGTTGTACAAGTGTGTACAAGGGTGTAAAATCGTGTACAAGGATGTAAAAGTTTGTACAAGTTTGTACAAGGTTGTACAAGTGTGTACAAGGATGTACAAGTTTGTACAAGGGTGTACAAGTGTGTACGATAAGTAAAAGTGTGTACAAGGGTGTACAAGGTTGTACAAGTGTGTACAAGGTTGTACAATTGTGTACAAGGCTGTACAAGTGTGTACAAGGTTGTACAATTGTGTACAAGGCTGTACAAGTGTGTACAAGATTGTACAAGTGTGTACAAGGTTGTACAAGTGTGTACAAGGATGTACAAGTTTGTACAAGGGTGTACAAGTGTGTACGATGTGTAAAAGTTTGTACAAGGGTGTACAAGGTTGTACAAGTGTGTACAAGGCTGTACAAGTGTGTACAAAATTGTACAAGTGTGTACAAGGTTGTACAAGTTTGTACAAGGATGTACAAGTTTGTACAAGGGTGTACAAGTGTGTACGATGTGTAAAAGTTTGTACAAGGGTGTACAAGGTTGTACAAGTGTGTACAAGGTTGTACAATTGTGTACAAGGCTGTACAAGTGTGTACAAGGTTGTACAAGTGTGTACAAGGTTGTACAAGTGTGTACAAGGCTGTACAATTGTGTACAAGGTTGTACAAGTGTGTACAAGGTTGTACAAGTGTGTACAAGGTTGTACAAGTGTGTACAAGGTTGTACAAGTGTGTACAAGGTTGTACAATTGTGTGTCAGGTTGTACAAGTGTGTACAAGGTTGTACAAGTGTGTACAAGGGTGTACAATCGTGTACAAGGATGTACAAGTTTGTACAAGTTTGTACAAGTTTGTACAAGTTTGTACAAGGTTGTACAAGTGTGTACCAGGATGTACAAGTTTGTACAAGGGAGTACAAGTTTGTACAAGATTGTACAAGTGTGTACTGGGTTGTACAAGTGTGTACAAGATTGTATAAGTTTGTACAAGGTTGTACAAGTGTGTACAAGGGTGTACAAGTGTGTACAAATGTGTACAAGTTTTACAAGGTTGTACAAGTGTGTACAAGGTTGTACAAGGTGTGTACAAGGTTGTACATGTGTGTACAAGGGTGTACAAGTTTTTACAAGGCTCTACAAGTGTGTACAAGGTTGTACAAGGCTGTACAAGTGTGTACAAGGTTGTACAAGGTTGTACAAGTGTGTACAAGGGTGTACAAGTTTTTACGAGGATGTACAAGTGTGTACAAGGTTGTACAAGTGTGTACAAGGCTGTACAATTGTGTACAAGGTTGTACAAGTGTGTACAAGGTTGTACAAGTGTGTACAAGGTTGTACAATTGTGTACAAGGCTGTACAAGTGTGTACAAGGTTGTACAAGTGTGTACAAGGCTGTACAAGTGTGTACAAGGTTGTACAATTGTGTACAAGGCTGTACAAGTGTGTACAAGGTTGTACAAGTGTGTACAAGGTTTTACAAGTGTGTACAAGGTTGTACAATTGTGTACAAGGTTGTACAAGTGTGTACAAGGTTGTACAAGTGTGTACAAGGTTGTACAAGTGTGTACAAGGTTGTACAAGTGTGTACAAGGTTGTACAAGTGTGTACAAGGTTGTACAAGTGTGTACAAGGTTGTACAAGTGTGTACAAGGTTGTACAAGTGTGTACAAGCTTGTACAAGTGTGTACAAGCTTGTACAAGTGTGTACAAGGGTGTACAAGTGTGTACAAGGTTGTACAAGTTTTTACAAGGTTTTATAAGTGTGTACAAGGGTGTAAAATCGTGTACAAGGATGTACAAGTTTGTACAAGTTTGTACAAGGTTGTACAAGTGTGTACAAGGATGTACAAGTTTTTACAAGGGTGTACAAGTGTGTACGATAAGCAAAAGTGTGTACAAGAGTGTACAAGGTTGTACAAGTGTGTACAAGGTTGTACAATTGTGTACAAGTTTGTACAAGTGTGTACAAGGTTGTACAATTGTGTACAAGGCTGTACAAGTGTGTAAAAGGTTGTACAAGTGTGTACAAGGTTGTACAAGTGTGTACAAGGTTGTACAAGTGTGTACAAGGTTTTACAAGTGTGTACAAGGTTGTACAAGTGTGTACAAGGTTGTACAAGTGTGTACGAGGTTGTACAATTGTGTACAAGGTTGTACAAGTGTGTACAAGGTTGTACAATTGTGTACAAGGCTGTACAAGTGTGTACAAGGTTGTACAAGGATGTACAAGTGTGTACAAGGGTGTACAAGTTTTTACAAGGTTGTACAAGTGTGTACAAGGTTGTACAAGTGTGTACAAGGCTGTACAATTGTGTACAAGGTTGTACAAGTGTGTACAAGGTTGTACAAGTGTGTACAAGGTTGTACAATTGTGTACAAGGCTGTACAAGTGTGTACAAGGTTGTACAAGTGTGTACAAGGCTGTACAATTGTGTACAAGGTTGTACAAGTGTGTACAAGGTTGTACAAGTGTGTACAAGGTTGTACAATTGTGTACAAGACTGTACAAGTGTGTACAAAGTTGTGCAAGTGTGTACAAGGTTGTACAAGTGTGTACAAGGTTGTACAATTGTGTACAAGGTTGTACAAGTGTGTACAAGGTTGTACAAGTGTGTACAAGGGTGTACAATCGTGTACAAGGATGTACAAGTTTGTACAAGATTGTACAAGTGTGTACTGGGTTGTACAAGTGTGTACAAGATTGTATAAGTTTGTACAAGGTTGTACAAGTGTGTACAAGGGTGTACAAGTGTGTACAAATGTGTACAAGTGTGTACAGGGGTGTAAAACTTTGTACAAGGGTGTACAAGTTTTACAAGGTTGTACAAGTGTGTACAAGGTTGTACAAGTTGTGTACTGGGTTGTACAAGTGTGTACAAGATTGTATAGGTTTGTACAAGGTTGTACAAGTGTGTATAAGGGTGTACAAGTGTGTACAAATGTGTACAAGTGTGTACAGGGGTGTACAAGTTTGTACAAGGGTGTACAAGTTTTACAAGGTTGTACAAGTGTGTACAAGGTTGTACAAGTTGTGTACAAGGTTATACATGTGTGTACAAGGGTGTACAAGTGTGTACAAGGTTGTACAAGTGTGTACAAGCTTGTACAAGTGTGTACAAGGGTGTACAAGTGTGTACAAGGTTGTACAAGTTTTTACAAGGTTGTACAAGTGTGTACAAGGGTGTAAAATCGTGTACAAGGATGTAAAAGTTTGTACAAGTTTGTACAAGGTTGTACAAGTGTGTACAAGGATGTACAAGTTTGTACAAGGGTGTACAAGTGTGTACGATAAGTAAAAGTGTGTACAAGGGTGTACAAGGTTGTACAAGTGTGTACAAGGTTGTACAATTGTGTACAAGGCTGTACAAGTGTGTACAAGGTTGTACAATTGTGTACAAGGCTGTACAAGTGTGTACAAGATTGTACAAGTGTGTACAAGGTTGTACAAGTGTGTACAAGGATGTACAAGTTTGTACAAGGGTGTACAAGTGTGTACGATGTGTAAAAGTTTGTACAAGGGTGTACAAGGTTGTACAAGTGTGTACAAGGCTGTACAAGTGTGTACAAAATTGTACAAGTGTGTACAAGGTTGTACAAGTTTGTACAAGGATGTACAAGTTTGTACAAGGGTGTACAAGTGTGTACGATGTGTAAAAGTTTGTACAAGGGTGTACAAGGTTGTACAAGTGTGTACAAGGTTGTACAATTGTGTACAAGGCTGTACAAGTGTGTACAAGGTTGTACAATTTTGTACAAGGCTGTACAAGTGTGTACAAGGTTGTACAAGTGTGTACAAGGCTGTACAATTGTGTACAAGGTTGTACAAGTGTGTACAAGGTTGTACAAGTGTGTACAAGGTTGTACAATTGTGTACAAGGCTGTACAAGTGTGTACAAGGTTGTACAAGTGTGTACAAGGTTGTACAAGTGTGTACAAGGTTGTACAATTGTGTATCAGGTTGTACAAGTGTGTACAAGGTTGTACAAGTGTGTACAAGGGTGTACAATCGTGTACAAGGATGTACAAGTTTGTACAAGTTTGTACAAGTTTGTACAAGTTTGTACAAGGTTGTACAAGTGTGTACAAGGATGTACAAGTTTGTACAAGGGTGCACAAGTGTGTACAAGGCTGTACAATCGTGTACAAGCTTGTACAAGTGTGTACAAGGATGTACAGGTTTGTACAAGGTTGAACAAGGTTGTACAAGTGTGTACAAGGGTGTACAAATGTGTACAAGGATGTAAAAGTTTGTACAAGTGTGTACAAGTTTGTACAAGGTTGTACAAGTGTGTACAAGGTTTTACAATTGTGTACAAGGTTGTACAAGTGTGTACAAGGTTGTACAAGTGTGTACAAGGTTGTACAAGTGTGCACAACTTGTACAAGTGTGTACAAGCTTGTACAAGTGTGTACAAGGTTGTACAAGTTTGTACAAGGTTGTACAAGTGTGTACAAGTTTGTACAAGGTTGTACAAATGTGTACGATAAGTAAAAGTGTGTACAAAGGTGTACAAGGTTGTACAAGTGTGTACAAGGTTGTACAATTGTGTACAAGGCTGTACAAGTGTGTACAAGGTTGTACAATTGTGTACAAGGCTGTACAAGTGTGTACAAGATTGTACAAGTGTGTACAAGGTTGTACAAGTGTGTACAAGGATGTACAAGTTTGTACAAGGGTGTACAAGTGTGTACGATGTGTAAAAGTTTGTACAAGGGTGTACAAGGTTGTACAAGTGTGTACAAGGTTGTACAATTGTGTACAAGGCTGTACAAGTGTGTACAAGGTTGTACAATTTTGTACAAGGCTGTACAAGTGTGTACAAGTCTGTACAAGTGTGTACAAGGCTGTACAATTGTGTACAAGGTTGTACAAGTGTGTACAAGGTTGTACAAGTTTGTACAAGGGTGTACAAGTGTGTACGATGTGTAAAAGTTTGTACAAGGGTGTACAAGGTTGTACAAGTGTGTACAAGGTTGTACAATTGTGTACAAGGCTGTACAAGTGTGTACAAGGTTGTACAAGTGTGTACAAGGCTGTACAATTGTGTACAAGGTTGTACAAGTGTGTACAAGGTTGTACAAGTGTGCACAAGGTTGTACAATTGCGTACAAGGCTGTACAAGTGTGTACAAGGTTGTACAAGTGTGTACAAGGTTGTACAAGTGTGTACAAGGTTGTACAAGTGTGTACAAGGTTGTACAAGTGTGTACAAGGTTGTACAATTGTGTATCAGGTTGTACAAGTGTGTACAAGGTTTTACAAGTGTGTACAAGGGTGTACAATCGTGTACAAGGATGTACAAGTTTGTACAAGTTTGTACAAGTTTGTACAAGTTTGTACAAGGTTGTACAAGTGTGTACAAGGATGTACAAGTTTTTACAAGGGTGTACAAGTGTGTACGATAAGCAAAAGTGTGTACAAGAGTGTACAAGGTTGTACAAGTGTGTACAAGGTTGTACAATTGTGTACAAGTTTGTACAAGTGTGTACAAGGTTGTACAATTGTGTACAAGGCTGTACAAGTGTGTAAAAGGTTGTACAAGTGTGTACAAGGTTGTACAAGTGTGTACAAGGTTGTACAAGTGTGTACAAGGTTTTACAAGTGTGTACAAGGTTGTACAAGTGTGTACAAGGTTGTACAAGTGTGTACGAGGTTGTACAATTGTGTACAAGGTTGTACAAGTGTGTACAAGGTTGTACAATTGTGTACAAGGCTGTACAAGTGTGTACAAGGTTGTACAAGGATGTACAAGTGTGTACAAGGGTGTACAAGTTTTTACAAGGTTGTACAAGTGTGTACAAGGTTGTACAAGTGTGTACAAGGCTGTACAATTGTGTACAAGGTTGTACAAGTGTGTACAAGGTTGTACAAGTGTGTACAAGGTTGTACAATTGTGTACAAGGCTGTACAAGTGTGTACAAGGTTGTACAAGTGTGTACAAGGCTGTACAATTGTGTACAAGGTTGTACAAGTGTGTACAAGGTTGTACAAGTGTGTACAAGGTTGTACAATTGTGTACAAGACTGTACAAGTGTGTACAAGATTGTATAAGTTTGTACAAGGTTGTACAAGTGTGTACAAGGGTGTACAAGTGTGTACAAATGTGTACAAGTGTGTACAGGGGTGTAAAACTTTGTACAAGGGTGTACAAGTTTTACAAGGTTGTACAAGTGTGTACAAGGTTGTACAAGTTGTGTACTGGGTTGTACAAGTGTGTACAAGATTGTATAGGTTTGTACAAGGTTGTACAAGTGTGTATAAGGGTGTACAAGTGTGTACAAATGTGTACAAGTGTGTACAGGGGTGTACAAGTTTGTACAAGGGTGTACAAGTTTTACAAGGTTGTACAAGTGTGTACAAGGTTGTACAAGTTGTGTACAAGGTTATACATGTGTGTACAAGGGTGTACAAGTGTGTACAAGGTTGTACAAGTGTGTACAAGCTTGTACAAGTGTGTACAAGGGTGTACAAGTGTGTACAAGGTTGTACAAGTTTTTACAAGGTTGTACAAGTGTGTACAAGGGTGTAAAATCGTGTACAAGGATGTAAAAGTTTGTACAAGTTTGTACAGGGTTGTACAAGTGTGTACAAGGATGTACAAGTTTGTACAAGGGTGTACAAGTGTGTACGATAAGTAAAAGTGTGTACAAGGGTGTACAAGGTTGTACAAGTGTGTACAAGGTTGTACAATTGTGTACAAGGCTGTACAAGTGTGTACAAGGTTGTACAATTGTGTACAAGGCTGTACAAGTGTGTACAAGATTGTACAAGTGTGTACAAGGTTGTACAAGTGTGTACAAGGATGTACAAGTTTGTACAAGGGTGTACAAGTGTGTACGATGTGTAAAAGTTTGTACAAGGGTGTACAAGGTTGTACAAGTGTGTTCAAGGCTGTACAAGTGTGTACAAAATTGTACAAGTGTGTACAAGGTTGTACAAGTTTGTACAAGGATGTACAAGTTTGTACAAGGGTGTACAAGTGTGTACGATGTGTAAAAGTTTGTACAAGGGTGTACAAGGTTGTACAAGTGTGTACAAGGTTGTACAATTGTGTACAAGGCTGTACAAGTGTGTACAAGGTTGTACAATTTTGTACAAGGCTGTACAAGTGTGTACAAGGTTGTACAAGTGTGTACAAGGCTGTACAATTGTGTACAAGGTTGTACAAGTGTGTACAAGGTTGTACAAGTGTGTACAAGGTTGTACAATTGTGTACAAGGCTGTACAAGTGTGTACAAGGTTGTACAAGTGTGTACAAGGTTGTACAAGTGTGTACAAGGTTGTACAATTGTGTATCAGGTTGTACAAGTGTGTACAAGGTTGTACAAGTGTGTACAAGGGTGTACAATCGTGTACAAGGATGTACAAGTTTGTACAAGTTTGTACAAGTTTGTACAAGGTTGTACAAGTGTGTACAAGGATGTACAAGTTTGTACAAGGGTGCACAAGTGTGTACAAGGCTGTACAATCGTGTACAAGCTTGTACAAGTGTGTACAAGGATGTACAGGTTTGTACAAGGTTGAACAAGGTTGTACAAGTGTGTACAAGGGTGTACAAATGTGTACAAGGATGTAAAAGTTTGTACAAGTGTGTACAAGTTTGTACAAGGTTGTACAAGTGTGTACAAGGTTTTACAATTGTGTACAAGGTTGTACAAGTGTGTACAAGGTTGTACAAGTGTGTACAAGGTTGTACAAGTGTGCACAACTTGTACAAGTGTGTACAAGCTTGTACAAGTGTGTACAAGGTTGTACAAGTTTGTACAAGGTTGTACAAGTGTGTACAAGTTTGTACAAGGTTGTACAAATGTGTACGATAAGTAAAAGTGTGTACAAAGGTGTACAAGGTTGTACAAGTGTGTACAAGGTTGTACAATTGTGTACAAGGCTGTACAAGTGTGTACAAGGTTGTACAATTGTGTACAAGGCTGTACAAGTGTGTACAAGATTGTACAAGTGTGTACAAGGTTGTACAAGTGTGTACAAGGATGTACAAGTTTGTACAAGGGTGTACAAGTGTGTACGATGTGTAAAAGTTTGTACAAGGGTGTACAAGGTTGTACAAGTGTGTACAAGGTTGTACAATTGTGTACAAGGCTGTACAAGTGTGTACAAGGTTGTACAATTTTGTACAAGGCTGTACAAGTGTGTACAAGGTTGTACAAGTGTGTACAAGGCTGTACAATTGTGTACAAGGTTGTACAAGTGTGTACAAGGTTGTACAAGTGTGTACAAGGTTGTACAATTGTGTACAAGGCTGTACAAGTGTGTACAAGGTTGTACAAGTGTGTACAAGGTTGTACAAGTGTGTACAAGGTTGTACAATTGTGTATCAGGTTGTACAAGTGTGTACAAGGTTGTACAAGTGTGTACAAGGGTGTACAATCGTGTACAAGGATGTACAAGTTTGTACAAGTTTGTACAAGTTTGTACAAGTTTGTACAAGGTTGTACAAGTGTGTACAAGGATGTACAAGTTTGTACAAGGGTGCACAAGTGTGTACAAGGCTGTACAATCGTGTACAAGCTTGTACAAGTGTGTACAAGGATGTACAGGTTTGTACAAGGTTGAACAAGGTTGTACAAGTGTGTACAAGGGTGTACAAATGTGTACAAGGATGTAAAAGTTTGTACAAGTGTGTACAAGTTTGTACAAGGTTGTACAAGTGTGTACAAGGTTTTACAATTGTGTACAAGGTTGTACAAGTGTGTACAAGGTTGTACAAGTGTGTACAAGGTTGTACAAGTGTGCACAACTTGTACAAGTGTGTACAAGCTTGTACAAGTGTGTACAAGGTTGTACAAGTTTGTACAAGGTTGTACAAGTGTGTACAAGTTTGTACAAGGTTGTACAAATGTGTACGATAAGTAAAAGTGTGTACAAAGGTGTACAAGGTTGTACAAGTGTGTACAAGGTTGTACAATTGTGTACAAGGCTGTACAAGTGTGTACAAGGTTGTACAATTGTGTACAAGGCTGTACAAGTGTGTACAAGATTGTACAAGTGTGTACAAGGTTGTACAAGTGTGTACAAGGATGTACAAGTTTGTACAAGGGTGTACAAGTGTGTACGATGTGTAAAAGTTTGTACAAGGGTGTACAAGGTTGTACAAGTGTGTACAAGGTTGTACAATTGTGTACAAGGCTGTACAAGTGTGTACAAGGTTGTACAATTTTGTACAAGGCTGTACAAGTGTGTACAAGTCTGTACAAGTGTGTACAAGGCTGTACAATTGTGTACAAGGTTGTACAAGTGTGTACAAGGTTGTACAAGTTTGTACAAGGGTGTACAAGTGTGTACGATGTGTAAAAGTTTGTACAAGGGTGTACAAGGTTGTACAAGTGTGTACAAGGTTGTACAATTGTGTACAAGGCTGTACAAGTGTGTACAAGGTTGTACAAGTGTGTACAAGGCTGTACAATTGTGTACAAGGTTGTACAAGTGTGTACAAGGTTGTACAAGTGTGCACAAGGTTGTACAATTGCGTACAAGGCTGTACAAGTGTGTACAAGGTTGTACAAGTGTGTACAAGGTTGTACAAGTGTGTACAAGGTTGTACAAGTGTGTACAAGGTTGTACAAGTGTGTACAAGGTTGTACAATTGTGTATCAGGTTGTACAAGTGTGTACAAGGTTTTACAAGTGTGTACAAGGGTGTACAATCGTGTACAAGGATGTACAAGTTTGTACAAGTTTGTACAAGTTTGTACAAGTTTGTACAAGGTTGTACAAGTGTGTACAAGGATGTACAAGTTTTTACAAGGGTGTACAAGTGTGTACGATAAGCAAAAGTGTGTACAAGAGTGTACAAGGTTGTACAAGTGTGTACAAGGTTGTACAATTGTGTACAAGTTTGTACAAGTGTGTACAAGGTTGTACAATTGTGTACAAGGCTGTACAAGTGTGTAAAAGGTTGTACAAGTGTGTACAAGGTTGTACAAGTGTGTACAAGGTTGTACAAGTGTGTACAAGGTTTTACAAGTGTGTACAAGGTTGTACAAGTGTGTACAAGGTTGTACAAGTGTGTACGAGGTTGTACAATTGTGTACAAGGTTGTACAAGTGTGTACAAGGTTGTACAATTGTGTACAAGGCTGTACAAGTGTGTACAAGGTTGTACAAGGATGTACAAGTGTGTACAAGGGTGTACAAGTTTTTACAAGGTTGTACAAGTGTGTACAAGGTTGTACAAGTGTGTACAAGGCTGTACAATTGTGTACAAGGTTGTACAAGTGTGTACAAGGTTGTACAAGTGTGTACAAGGTTGTACAATTGTGTACAAGGCTGTACAAGTGTGTACAAGGTTGTACAAGTGTGTACAAGGCTGTACAATTGTGTACAAGGTTGTACAAGTGTGTACAAGGTTGTACAAGTGTGTACAAGGTTGTACAATTGTGTACAAGACTGTACAAGTGTGTACAAAGTTGTGCAAGTGTGTACAAGGTTGTACAAGTGTGTACAAGGTTGTACAATTGTGTACAAGGTTGTACAAGTGTGTACAAGGTTGTACAAGTGTGTACAAGGGTGTACAATCGTGTACAAGGATGTACAAGTTTGTACAAGATTGTACAAGTGTGTACTGGGTTGTACAAGTGTGTACAAGATTGTATAAGTTTGTACAAGGTTGTACAAGTGTGTACAAGGGTGTACAAGTGTGTACAAATGTGTACAAGTGTGTACAGGGGTGTAAAACTTTGTACAAGGGTGTACAAGTTTTACAAGGTTGTACAAGTGTGTACAAGGTTGTACAAGTTGTGTACTGGGTTGTACAAGTGTGTACAAGATTGTATAGGTTTGTACAAGGTTGTACAAGTGTGTATAAGGGTGTACAAGTGTGTACAAATGTGTACAAGTGTGTACAGGGGTGTACAAGTTTGTACAAGGGTGTACAAGTTTTACAAGGTTGTACAAGTGTGTACAAGGTTGTACAAGTTGTGTACAAGGTTATACATGTGTGTACAAGGGTGTACAAGTGTGTACAAGGTTGTACAAGTGTGTACAAGCTTGTACAAGTGTGTACAAGGGTGTACAAGTGTGTACAAGGTTGTACAAGTTTTTACAAGGTTGTACAAGTGTGTACAAGGGTGTAAAATCGTGTACAAGGATGTAAAAGTTTGTACAAGTTTGTACAGGGTTGTACAAGTGTGTACAAGGATGTACAAGTTTGTACAAGGGTGTACAAGTGTGTACGATAAGTAAAAGTGTGTACAAGGGTGTACAAGGTTGTACAAGTGTGTACAAGGTTGTACAATTGTGTACAAGGCTGTACAAGTGTGTACAAGGTTGTACAATTGTGTACAAGGCTGTACAAGTGTGTACAAGATTGTACAAGTGTGTACAAGGTTGTACAAGTGTGTACAAGGATGTACAAGTTTGTACAAGGGTGTACAAGTGTGTACGATGTGTAAAAGTTTGTACAAGGGTGTACAAGGTTGTACAAGTGTGTACAAGGCTGTACAAGTGTGTACAAAATTGTACAAGTGTGTACAAGGTTGTACAAGTTTGTACAAGGATGTACAAGTTTGTACAAGGGTGTACAAGTGTGTACGATGTGTAAAAGTTTGTACAAGGGTGTACAAGGTTGTACAAGTGTGTACAAGGTTGTACAATTGTGTACAAGGCTGTACAAGTGTGTACAAGGTTGTACAATTTTGTACAAGGCTGTACAAGTGTGTACAAGGTTGTACAAGTGTGTACAAGGCTGTACAATTGTGTACAAGGTTGTACAAGTGTGTACAAGGTTGTACAAGTGTGTACAAGGTTGTACAATTGTGTACAAGGCTGTACAAGTGTGTACAAGGTTGTACAAGTGTGTACAAGGTTGTACAAGTGTGTACAAGGTTGTACAATTGTGTATCAGGTTGTACAAGTGTGTACAAGGTTGTACAAGTGTGTACAAGGGTGTACAATCGTGTACAAGGATGTACAAGTTTGTACAAGTTTGTACAAGTTTGTACAAGGTTGTACAAGTGTGTACAAGGATGTACAAGTTTGTACAAGGGTGCACAAGTGTGTACAAGGCTGTACAATCGTGTACAAGCTTGTACAAGTGTGTACAAGGATGTACAGGTTTGTACAAGGTTGAACAAGGTTGTACAAGTGTGTACAAGGGTGTACAAATGTGTACAAGGATGTAAAAGTTTGTACAAGTGTGTACAAGTTTGTACAAGGTTGTACAAGTGTGTACAAGGTTTTACAATTGTGTACAAGGTTGTACAAGTGTGTACAAGGTTGTACAAGTGTGTACAAGGTTGTACAAGTGTGCACAACTTGTACAAGTGTGTACAAGCTTGTACAAGTGTGTACAAGGTTGTACAAGTTTGTACAAGGTTGTACAAGTGTGTACAAGTTTGTACAAGGTTGTACAAATGTGTACGATAAGTAAAAGTGTGTACAAAGGTGTACAAGGTTGTACAAGTGTGTACAAGGTTGTACAATTGTGTACAAGGCTGTACAAGTGTGTACAAGGTTGTACAATTGTGTACAAGGCTGTACAAGTGTGTACAAGATTGTACAAGTGTGTACAAGGTTGTACAAGTGTGTACAAGGATGTACAAGTTTGTACAAGGGTGTACAAGTGTGTACGATGTGTAAAAGTTTGTACAAGGGTGTACAAGGTTGTACAAGTGTGTACAAGGTTGTACAATTGTGTACAAGGCTGTACAAGTGTGTACAAGGTTGTACAATTTTGTACAAGGCTGTACAAGTGTGTACAAGTCTGTACAAGTGTGTACAAGGCTGTACAATTGTGTACAAGGTTGTACAAGTGTGTACAAGGTTGTACAAGTTTGTACAAGGGTGTACAAGTGTGTACGATGTGTAAAAGTTTGTACAAGGGTGTACAAGGTTGTACAAGTGTGTACAAGGTTGTACAATTGTGTACAAGGCTGTACAAGTGTGTACAAGGTTGTACAAGTGTGTACAAGGCTGTACAATTGTGTACAAGGTTGTACAAGTGTGTACAAGGTTGTACAAGTGTGTACAAGGTTGTACAATTGTGTACAAGGCTGTACAAGTGTGTACAAGGTTGTACAAGTGTGTACAAGGTTGTTCAAGTGTGTACAAGGTTGTACAAGTGTGTACAAGGTTGTACAAGTGTGTACAAGGTTGTACAATTGTGTATCAGGTTGTACAAGTGTGTACAAGGTTTTACAAGTGTGTACAAGGGTGTACAATCGTGTACAAGGATGTACAAGTTTGTACAAGTTTGTACAAGTTTGTACAAGTTTGTACAAGGTTGTACAAGTGTGTACAAGGATGTACAAGTTTGTACAAGGGTGCACAAGTGTGTACAAGGGTGTACAATCGTGTACAAGCTTGTACAAGTGTGTACAAGGGTGTACAGGTTTGTACAAGGTTGTACAAGTTTGTACAAGGATGTACAAGTTTGTACAAGGGTGTACAAGTGTGTACGATGTGTAAAAGTTTGTACAAATGTGTACAAGGTTGTACAAGTGTGTACAAGGTTGTACAATTGTGTACAAGGCTGTACAAGTGTGTACAAGGTTGTACAATTTTGTACAAGGCTGTACAAGTGTGTACAAGGTTGTACAAGTGTGTACAAGGCTGTACAATTGTGTACAAGGTTGTACAAGTGTGTACAAGGTTGTACAAGTGTGTACAAGGTTGTACAATTGTGTACAAGGCTGTACAAGTGTGTACAAGGTTGTACAAGTGTGTACAAGGTTGTACAAGTGTGTACAAGGTTGTACAATTGTGTATCAGGTTGTACAAGTGTGTACAAGGTTGTACAAGTGTGTACAAGGGTGTACAATCGTGTACAAGGATGTACAAGTTTGTACAAGTTTGTACAAGTTTGTACAAGTTTGTACAAGGTTGTACAAGTGTGTACAAGGATGTACAAGTTTGTACAAGGGTGCACAAGTGTGTACAAGGCTGTACAATCGTGTACAAGCTTGTACAAGTGTGTACAAGGGTGTACAGGTTTGTACAAGGTTGAACAAGGTTGTACAAGTGTGTACAAGGGTGTACAAATGTGTACAAGGATGTAAAAGTTTGTACAAGTGTGTACAAGTTTGTACAAGGTTGTACAAGTGTGTACAAGGTTTTACAATTGTGTACAAGGTTGTACAAGTAGTGTACAAGGTTGTACAAGTGTGTACAAGGTTGTACAAGTGTGTACAACTTGTACAAGTGTGTACAAGCTTGTACAAGTGTGTACAAGGTTGTACAAGTTTGTACAAGGTTGTACAAGTGTGTACAAGTTTGTACAAGGTTGTACAAATGTGTACGATAAGTAAAAGTGTGTACAAAGGTGTACAAGGTTGTACAAGTGTGTACAAGGTTGTACAATTGTGTACAAGGCTGTACAAGTGTGTACAAGGTTGTACAATTGTGTACAAGGCTGTACAAGTGTGTACAAGATTGTACAAGTGTGTACAAGGTTGTACAAGTGTGTACAAGGATGTACAAGTTTGTACAATTGTGTACAAGTGTGTACGATGTGTAAAAGTTTGTACAAGGGTGTACAAGGTTGTACAAGTGTGTACAAGGTTGTACAATTGTGTACAAGGCTATACAAGTGTGTACAAGGTTGTACAATTTTGTACAAGGCTGTACAAGTGTGTACAAGTCTGTACAAGTGTGTACAAGGCTGTACAATTGTGTACAAGGTTGTACAAGTGTGTACAAGGTTGTACAAGTTTGTACAAGGGTGTACAAGTGTGTACGATGTGTACAAGTTTGTACAAGGGTGTACAAGGTTGTACAAGTGTGTACAAGGTTGTACAATTGTGTACAAGGCTGTACAAGTGTGTACAAGGTTGTACAAGTGTGTACAAGGCTGTACAATTGTGTACAAGGTTGTACAAGTGTGTACAAGGTTGTACAAGTGTGTACAAGGTTGTACAATTGTGTACAAGGCTGTACAAGTGTGTACAAGGTTGTACAAGTGTGTACAAGGTTGTACAAGTGTGTACAAGGTTGTACAAGTGTGTACAAGGTTGTACAAGTGTGTACAAGGTTGTACAATTGTGTATCAGGTTGTACAAGTGTGTACAAGGTTTTACAAGTGTGTACAAGGGTGTACAATCGTGTACAAGGATGTACAAGTTTGTACAAGTTTGTACAAGTTTGTACAAGTTTGTACAAGGTTGTACAAGTGTGTACAAGGATGTACAAGTTTGTACAAGGGTGCACAAGTGTGTACAAGGGTGTACAATCGTGTACAAGCTTGTACAAGTGTGTACAAGGGTGTACAGGTTTGTACAAGGTTGTACAAGGTTGTACAAGTGTGTACAAGGGTGTACAAATGTGTACAAGGATGTAAAAGTTTGTACAAGTTTGTACAAGTTTGTACAAGGTTGTACAAGTGTGTACAAGGTTTTACAATTGTGTACAAGGTTGTACAAGTGTGTACAAGGTTGTACAAGTGTGTACAAGGTTGTACAAGTGTGTACAACTTGTACAAGTGTGTACAAGCTTGTACAAGTGTCAAGTAAGTACAAGGTTGTACAAGTTTGTACAAGGTTGTACAAGTGTGTACAAGTTTGTACAAGTGTGTACAAGTTTGTACAAGGTTGTACAAATGTGTACGATAAGTAAAAGTGTGTACAAGGGTGTACAAGGTTGTACAAGTGTGTACAAGGTTGTACAATTGTGTACAAGGCTGTACAAGTGTGTACAAGGTTGTACAATTGTGTACAAGGCTGTACAAGTGTGTACAAGATTGTACAAGTGTGTACAAGGTTGTACAAGTGTGTACAAGGATGTACAAGTTTGTACAAGGGTGTACAAGTGTGTACGATGTGTAAAAGTTTGTACAAGGGTGTACAAGGTTGTACAAGTGTGTACAAGGTTGTAAAATTGTGTACAAGGCTGTACAAGTGTGTACAAGGTTGTACAATTTTGTACAAGGCTGTACAAGTGTGTACAAGGTTGTACAAGTGTGTACAAGGCTGTACAAGTGTGTACAAGGTTGTACAAGTGTGTACAAGGTTGTACAATTGTGTATCAGGTTGTACAAGTGTGTACAAGGTTGTACAAGTGTGTACAAGGGTGTACAATCGTGTACAAGGATGTACAAGTTTGTACAAGTTTGTACAAGTTTGTACAAGTTTGTACAAGTTTGTACAAGGTTGTACAAGTGTGTACAAGGATGTACAAGTTTGTACAAGGGTGCACAAGTGTGTACAAGGGTGTACAATCGTGTACAAGCTTGTACAAGTGTGTACAAGGGTGTACAGTTTTGTACAAGGTTGTACAAGGTTGTACAAGTGTGTACAAGAGTGTACAAATGTGTACAAGGATGTAAAAGTTTGTACAGGTGTGTACAAGTTTGTAAAAGGTTGTACAAGTGTGTACAAGGTTTTACAATTGTGTACAAGGTTGTACAAGTGTGTACAAGGTTGTACAAGTGTGTACAAGGTTGTACAAGTGTGTACAAGGTTGTACAAGTGTGTACAAGGTTGTACAAGTGTGTACAACTTGTACAAGTGTGTACAAGCTTGTACAAGTGTGTACAAGGTTGTACAAGTTTGTACAAGGTTGTACAAGTGTGTACAAGTTTGTACAAGTGTGTACAAGTTTGTACAAGGTTGTACAAATGTGTACAAGGGTGTACAAAAGTGTACAAGGGTGCACAAGTTTGAACAAAGGTGTACAAGTGTATACAAGCTTGTACAAGTGTGTACAAGCATGTACAAGTGTGTACAAGGGTGTACAGGTTTGTACAAGGTTGTACAAGTGTGTACAAGGGTGTACAAGTGTGTACAAGGTTGTACAAGTGTGTACAAGCTTGTACAAGTGTGTACAAGGGTGTACAAGTGTGTACAAGGTTGTACAAGTGTGTACAAGCTTGTACAAGTGTGTACAAGGGTGTACAAGTGTGTACAATTTTGTACAAGT
>NW_026543060.1:0-61903 GCF_028750875.1 Macrosteles quadrilineatus | reverse complement strand
ATTTTTTTAAGGCGGTATAGCCAACTGTATGCACTCAGTCTTGGTGTGACTGTTTAATTGAACAGTACAATGCCACATCCTGCTCAAGAACACCTTAATTTGTCTAAAATATTAATGAAACACTCAGGCCCGGACTGGGGCCATTTGGGGCCCTCAGCTACATACTGTGAAGGGGCCCTCTACCGGAGGTTTATTTTTTATTAGGCTCTTGTAAACGAGTTTTTTCTTACTATTTTGACATTTATAAAAATGAAGAAATTCAGCTATGTATTTATAAAATATTAGGGTATTTACTTGGTCTATTATTTATTATTATAATCAACTTTATTTTTAAAAATAACAAATTACATTATTTGTAGGATACTACAACAATACAATACACATACTGAATAAGTGCCAATAACCGTTATAGCAGAGTTCAAATTAAAGTGCACTATTATTCATGCCAAAGTTAATAAATTGTGTCAACATTATTTGTGTGGTAATAATTATCACAAAAAGATTTTAGGGATTTGAAAAATAATACTAACAAGATGAAGAATGCATTAATCAGGAGGCCTACTTAACAACAATCAATAATATTTAACTATAAACAATACACATAACATGAGGCATAACACATGGAATATTCACAAAAATTACACATACATTCACAATTAATAAGCACTGTCTACAAGCTGAACATTTACTCACAAACGCATACCCACATAGGCTAAAACTCGTGTAACGCAAGAATATTAGGTTCTAATGGTTCTATCCTATATAAACCATCAATAACTAGATAGGCTAAACATACTCCCTAGATTACTCATCCTTAAATGGATCAACTGAGGACAATTTTGCTGTTAGTTCTGTCCGGTGTACTGTAGAGGTCGTGTTTTGTAACAATTTGTTTCTTGTTACTTCAGCTATTTAAAAACTCAATTAACGAAATAATACGAAGTAATCCTAAACAATAATTCGTCCTATAGTTATATAACCGAACAGTAAAGCAAAAATCATAAAATGAACCCTAAAGTAATAGGAACAAAATTTCCTCGACACTAGTGATAAGTGTCACCAACATGAACTAGACACGAAAAAAGACCTTCAAAATTTATAAGGTCAAGAAGCACACTTTTGGTGGTTAGTCTATGGTTGTATTTATCAGTAATAACCAAGTTATATATTGTTGTTTAAATTCCAACTGATGCTTATATTTTGTCATGTAGGAGGCCTTCTTAAAGAACACGATTAATTATTGTGCTGACAAAATAGGCTACATTTGGCTACAAGTTTAATATGGGAATGGAAGGTCTAGTTGTAATAATAGTCGAAGCTATTATGTTCATAATAAAAACATGAATTTAAAATATAATTTTCTTTCCAATATAGCAATTTATTAATGCCCTTAATATCACAATATTTTTATGTAGGTAAGATGATGCAGTAGCTGGTTGACTGACATTGAATTGTCCATTGTGCAATACTAGCTCTACTCTCTGAATTTTCTTGTGTTAGAAATTTTAACATTTGAATTTATGTGCTAGCCGTGTTTCGTGCGTTAATGCAAGCATACGTTAATGTTAACGTGGTAGCTGACCTTTATGTTACTGCTTTTAGATGTGGTAGTGTAAAAAAAGGAAAGTGTTTCAAACACTCGAATTAGTATAATTAAAGAACTTATAAGAACTTTTAATATCTAATATTTAAACTCTGTGTTTACTAAGCTACAAAAATAATGAAACAAATGTTATTCCATAGTAAAAACATCTATTAGCATTTTGGAAATATTCATTTAATAATTTAAAAGCATTTACTGTACAACTAGCCTACACTAAACCTTTAATAAACCACTTATCTAACCTAACAAGCCAATATTGTCCTCTTGCAAAGTTAGTTTAACAAATATTCTTCAATAAGCAATCAAACAAGTATAATATTAATATTAAGTATGGTGTTTATATTGTACAGCTAGCATACGCTAGAAATTTGTGTTATTCTTACACAATAAATATAAAAAACATTTAATTGAGAAATATAAGTTTTTAACTAACTTTCCATCTGTTATTTTGAGTTTAAGTTTTAAAATGGTTAAACAACCATTGTGGTTTTAAGTCATAATATTTTAAAGTATTTTAATTTAACAATAAGTCTTATAAACTTACATGGCTTGAAGCTTAAAGATGTAGTGAGAGATGATGAACTGGAGGAATTGAGTGTTCAAGCTGAATGTTCCATCTTTTTAGCCACTATTTATACTAACACTCGTGCATCACTAGATGATTGCTTTTGTGATCAGAGTGCAAATTATATCAGCAAAAGGCTGATGTGAGCAGAGTACAAGTTGCACCAGAAAAGCTGACGTGAGCAGAGTACAAGTTTACTGAAGTAAAATGATTAAATAAACAGAAAATAAGCAAAAATATGTTGGAAAAGTGAGAAAAGTTTGAAACAAAAGCCAAACAAATCAAGTAATTTTCAAACAAAAATATTAAATTGAATGGATTTAAAATATTCAAACAATTGCATGCAACATGCTTATTTTCTGTTTATTTAATCATCTTACTTCAGTGAACTTGTACTCTGCTCACATCAGCTTTTCTGATGCAACTTGTACTCTGACCACATCAACTGTCTCTGATGTAATTTGCACTCTGACCACAAAAGCAATCATCTAGTGATGCACTAAGTGTTAGTATAAATATTGGAAAAAATGATGGTTTAGTTCATTCAGCTTGAACACTCAGTTCCAGATTAGCTCATGCCTTCAAGCTCCAAGACATGTAAGTTTAAAGGACTTCTTGTTAAATTAAAATACTTAAAAATATTTTTAACTTAAAAACTGCAATGATTGTTTAGTCATTTTAAATTCAAAAACTTAAAACTTAAATTCAAAATAACATATGAATAGTTAGTTAAAAACTACTTTTTCAATTATGTGTTTTTTTTATTTTTTATTTATTGTGTAAGAATAACACAATTTCTAAGCGTATGCTAGCTGTACAATATTAACACCATGTTGATTGTTTGATTGATTATTGAAGAATAATTCTTAAACCAACTTTGGAAGAGCATAATATTGACTTGTTAGGTTAGCTAAGTTGTTTACTAAACGTTTTTAGTGCAGGCTAGTTGTACAGTAAACCCTTGTAAATGATTAAATGAATATTTCTTAAATGTCAATAGATGTTTCTACTATGTAATTACAGTTGTTTCATTATTTTAGCCAACATGGAGTTTAAATATTAAATGTTTAATATGTGGAACATGATTAGCTTATTCATTTTGTTAGTAATAAACTAACATTATAAAATGTAAAAATGGTGGTCTAATGATATTGGATGATACCAGTTTGAACATCTTGCTGCATAGCTCCAACCCATTACACATATATATCCCACACTACCTTGTTGCTCAGCTCTAGCTCAATAGACCCATACGCCTTACATTTTTAAAACTTTAAATAAGTTTTTAATGTTTGAGTAATTATTTTTATATAAACTCAATTTTTGTTTGTTAATAATTACATCATGTTTTTTGTCTTTCATTACACACATTTTAACACTTGCATTTGTTAATATTAAACCTATATTTTAATTGAAATCGTATATACATTGGATTTTTGCACATTTAAAATTTTGTGATTTAACTTATATATTGGGATACAAATTGTCGTCCTAAAAATATACTACAGTCACCAACATTTGTTTTACAATTGGCTATCATGGAACCAATGTAACCAATAACATAACTAGAGAAATCAAAATACCTTAATAACAATAATTTATATCTAATCATCCTTGCAACATGTATATGTATTTTATTATTTCCGCTCTCAAAAATTCAATATTAAAGCTTAATTTGTTTAGCGTAATGAAGGTTTGAATCACCTTAGTTGGCTTGATTACAAACTATACTATTAGTACTTCTACCCCTAGCAACACCCAAAGTGTTATACATATGTAGCAATCTGTAGCAAATGTGTTAAGTAAAAAATAATGTTTATCAGCTAAAGATTTAACAGATGAAATACCATACCCACTAACAATAGTCTAAATCATGATAAAGTGGTTTGTTAAGATTTTAGGCTGAAACCGGATATTGTTTGCTTAAGCGGGGTTTGAAACTGCTTGTGAATATTACACCCAGGTTAAACATTATAGCCAGTCCAGCAAAACTGGTTGTTGCAATATAATGTTCTCCCCCCTTTTAGCAAATAGGGAAAGTGAATTTCAAGATATTTTTTGGAAAATATTTAATTTTTGCAATATTTACAGTCAGATTTATGAAAAATAAATAAAGGAACTGAACAAATTTGACACGTTTCTATTGGAACTTTAAATTTTGGATACATGTGGTTACCATTATGCTTTAAGTAAGAAGGATGATTGGCCATTTTTCCACAGTCTAAACACAACCTATTACAGTCTCCAAAAGTCTCATAGTAGTTTAGAGTTATGTAGCCACAATTTTCTCGATGATAATTTAAAATGTCCTGCCTTAGTGATGATGGAAAGTTTGTAATTTCTTTTACATAAGGTAAAAGGAAGACATTTATGCAAATCTTTCTAATAGAAAGCTCGTATAAGGACAACATGATACAGCGGAGGCTAGCTATAGAGTAACATTTCAATATTTAAATCTGTTTTTAAATACGCAAATAAGTTATTATCATGAGCATGGCACCAAGGATGCACATGGTACTTGGATTAACAGTTCATTATGCAATCAAATTTTTCACAAACGTTTGCAAATAAATTAAATTATATTTAAAATTGATGCAACAGAGTAAATTGATGATAAAACCAAATTTGGGTAAACAAAGTCTCCCAAAGGTCAGAAAATCCTTGACAACCTAAGATTGTTACAATATTCTGCTGCCCTGATAATAAAAACAATAAAATGTCCATTAACTTTGATAAACTGATATTAACTTCAATATATTCATATTAATTTGGAAAATTTGATTTATGAAATCTGATGTTATTGTAATTAAATTTGATAGCGAATGTATTCCTATTTTAATGTAATCCTAATAGAGGAATATTTGATACATACACAAAACTCAAATGCAAAACCTTTGTATATTATTAATGGATCATTCTTGTTATAAATGGTTGGTTAGAAGCTATACAGAATTGTGGAGTAATTAAACTCAATTTCTAAGTTATTTTTTAATGATTTTATTTTTTATCCTTTTGGATCTTCGTAAGGCTGGTGTTTCGTGGTTGGTAGCTAGAAAAGATTATAAATAATTGTTAGTTGTTAAAATATTAATGAAACACTCTAATGAATTAGTATAATTAAATAACTTATATTTAAACTTGTTTAAAAGAAAGCTTAATTACAAAATCACCTTTTTATGGGTTTCCTTATTTTTATTAATTGGTAAATCTTAGGGGTATCAGGCTGTAAACTTTTGTTTATTTGTTTATACTCAGCTTCTGGGTCTCTTGATGTAATTAACAGGTTGTTTAGGAGTCAAGTACATGTACTCAATGATTTCCTCATCATATAATCAACCTTTTGCTTATTTTCAAGCTTAAAACTGCTGTAGGAGTGTAATGTTTCAATGACATTAGAACTTTTAAAGACCGTAAGTTTATAAAGATTTTATCTTCCAAATACAATTTATAATATGTACTTACAGTGACATTTTTTATAAATATTTAAAAAATTGCTCATGCCCTTTCTTTATAGTCTGCGGATGAGTTATTATTCATTTTTCTAAAAAATAAAAATAAGTTTATAAAATATCCAATTAAATACTGTAAATTAAAAATACCATCAAAAAGCTCTTTTAATTACAGAAATAAAATAAATACCCTGCTATATAAATGAAATAGTTAATAAAGTTTATTTTATATTATATGCAGTTAATTTGATTTTTATAAAATTTATTTTTATAAAATATTTTTTATTTTTTTTCTCAATTCAGGAATTATTATTTTTGAATAAATATAAACAAATTATTTGTTGGATAAATTTATTACAATTGTAAATTTAAATGATTTTATGGAAATATAGGGTTTTGTTAAATTTTTATTGTAACTGATTATTTTGAGGGTTTTAAAATTGTTCTTACCCCATAAATTATAAGTTTTTGTTCAATAATGAAAGCCTAAATCAAATGAATATATGAAATAATATGTATGTATTTTATAAAACTGTTTAATTGTGTTGGTATAAACTATATCTACTTTTTGTTAAGAATTATATCCTAGGTTCCCAACATGTTTGTAATAAACAAAAAAATTGTTTTGTGAAACATTATGAATGCAAGAATCAGCTATAGCTTTTGTATAAACATAAAAACGAGTTTTAGATAAATATACTGTACACACAAATAAATACACTGCTGTTTGAGTGCTCAGGTAAATTTTAGAATGGATTTATTTAAAAGTTTTATTATTACTCATGATATGAAAGTTGAATTTGAAAATGTGTAAAAAACACGATGATTGTTTGAATTTCAGACTCCAATTTAAGTAGATGGTGTTTTTATTTGAATGTGGATAAGTGAACAGAATTCAAAAAGAGCATAACATATATAGACAACAAATTTTATAAAAGATCCAATTACCAATATTAAATGATAATGATAATTAAGTGACAGTTTTTGTATTATTTGCAGGTAAATGGAGTTTATACTAGACTTCCAGGGATTCAGAAATGAGGAGAACAAATTTGTTATTAAGGAGTTGGCTATTATATCTACAGATGGACAAATTTATGAGTTCCAACTTTTTTTACCCCCTTGTAGTATACATAGTTTGTCAAAAGAAACAAGAAAACATATTCATTGGGTTGAAAAACATCTTCATGGTTTAAATTGGAGTTCTGGGTTCAAAGAATATTCAAAAATAAAGGATATTTTCAGATATGTTGATATAAAAGGAACTGTATATGTAAAAGGTGCAGAAAAACAATCATTCATAGCGCAACTTCTATCAGAGTTTAATGTTACAGTGGCAAATCTAGAAGATTTGGGATGTCCAAGTCTATCTGTGTTGAAACAACAAACTCATTTAAGTTCGTATAAGCCTTGCAGTTTTAACCATCCTTCAACCAATTGCGCATACATCAACGTTTATATATTATTACAATGGTTAAATATTGAAAACAAGTTGGTTTCTAGCCATGTTATGAATACTGATGAAGCTATTAAAGAATGGAGTCAACGAGGTTACCAGATGCAAGATGAATTAATTAAGTATTTACCCAAAGAGTTTATAATCAACCAAATACCGCATATAGAACTTATTTATCAAAAGCTTCCATTACATGTGCAGACGGATCCTGACATCATTGAGAATTTGCGTTGTCAAGAACATTATGCTGTAACGGGGGATGTAAATGATGGACCTAATATTAAAAGAAAGTTCTGCTATTTTTGTAGAAATGGGGCAACCTTTGACGTTCACAGCAAAACAGCAGGGAAGATACCAGCCCATTTCAACACTTCATAAGAGCATAGAGAAATCTTCATATTCATCAGCATCATGTTCTTCAAGTGGAGTTAGCTTGTGTTGTGTTTTTGTCAAATTTTAAAAAGGTGATTTAGCTAAATCTAGATTTTATCGGACTAAAAAATTATTTCCTAGGTTCTAAGTTTGTAATAACAAAAAATTTGTTCGTGAAAAATTATGAATGCAAGAATTAGCTATAGCTTTTGCATGAACATAAAAACCATTTTTAGATAAATATACTGTATTGTTAAACTAGTATTGTTAAGGTTTTTGATAAAAAAAAAGATCTGGCAAAAATGCCATATTGCAAGCAGCAGCATCTTTACAAACTGTTAAATTTGTAATAACCAAACTTATCTGGAAAATGTCTTATGTGAAAAATTGATGATTAAATTAAACTATCACTTCTAAAACTATTGGGAAAAAATCAACCTTTAAGAATCATCTCTAAGAGGTGGAAAATGCATGAGTAATCTGTGCTTTCTCAAACCACTTCTCAAACATGGGCTGTTAAGACACTATCAGTCATTGAGAAACCTAGAATGTTATTGTAGGTTTCCAAACTGAACGTAAAGATAAAAAAATAATAAAAATGCACTCTACTAACTCTTGTTTACATTCTCTCATAAAAATTAATTAACATGTGTTTAATTATAATCAAGCATTCTAATACACATTAATATTAACATTTGCTAACAGCCGGCAATTTAAAACCAATATAAATTAAACCATTGATTAAAAGAAGTAACCACCTCAGCATATATAACATGACCCATTGAATGGAAACAAAGCTTTGTTATATGAATACTATGCAAAGTTTCAATCTTCTTTCTATGCAGGAAGTGATGATCAACCATGTGTAAGCAAAAAAGATTTCATCAAGAGTTAACCATTATTTGTATGTGATTGTTCTAAACAATCTGAATCTTTAAAAAGTGGCACAATTGATGTACGTCTTGAAATTGAAACTACAAAAACAGTTCCTACGAATACTGCTGCATGTTGTTTGATGATAAGTAATGGATTAGTGTATTACTCTCTATTGTCAGAAACTGTCAAAAAAGTTATGTAAATAGTGTATTAAAAAATAAACCTTGTTTTTAAAAATATGTTGTTATATGTTAGCTTCTTCCATTATAATTAGGAAAATTAAAAATCTTGTGATGGATCATTGGAGAAAAACTAAAATAGTGTTGAATGCAAATGCCGAGATATGAGTGAGCAGCAATTAGGGATTTCCAAGTGCAGGATGAGAATAAAATCTCTTAGAGTCTCTTAATTTTGGAATTACATTAAACAATTGTTCTACTGAGTTTAATCCAAGAGTAAGAATTATTAGGTTTTATACTATATGCAGTAGAATTATCATGTCCACTGTAGATTTTACAACACTCTCTTAAACTGGCTATCTAGATGGTGTCTAAGGGCTCATGACAGCAAATATATAAAAACATAATAATACTAAATTTTTCATTTTTATTTACAATAGCATTCCACGAAATAGTAAATTTTTTTATTTTTTTTTAACCTTGGGTTAAAAATTTTCTTAAATGAAGTTTACATTCTCACCACCTACCCACTATTAAATTTATAACAGTTCTAGGAAAAGAAAATAGTTTATAGCATTTTAAACTGCATTTTTAATAATTTAACTATGTACATACCTGATTAATTGAGGGTTTAGCTAGAAGTCTGGAAGATGGGTGGTTAAAGGGTAAGGCCGGAGGTTGAGCAAAATTTACACACGCAGATTCCTGAAACCATAACAGTAAATTAGTAAGCTGTAATCAATACTATATACTAGTTTAGTTTATATTCAAACCAACTTAGATGGCTCAAACCTTTATTAAGCTGAAATAAATTAAGCTCAAGTATTGAATTTTAAATTCAGCAATAATAAAATATATATTTATGTCGCAGGGATGTGAGATACAAAAATTATTGTTATTAAGATATTTTAATACTCATGTTATGTTACATGGTAGTCAATTGTAAAACAAAAGCTGGTATCTATTGTATTTTATCAGGGTAACAGTTTATAACACAATATATGAGTTAAATAAAAAAAATATGTGTTAAAATCCAATACCCATATAATTTTAATGACATTATAGATTTGATATTAAAACAATATAAGTGTTAAAATGTGTGTGATAAAAAACAGAAACATAATGGAATAGAAGTTTACGTAAAAGTAATTACTTAATCATTACAAACTTACTTAAAGTTTTACGGTATAGAGCGTATGGACGTAGTGAGCTAGAGCTGAGCAACAAGATGGTGTAGGATATGTACTGGGCTGGAGCTAAGCAGCAAACTGGAATCAACCAATATTATTAGACCACCATTTACTTTACATTTAAAAATATCAGTTTATTACTAACTAAGAAAATAAAGAAGCTAATCATGTTTCACAGATTTAAACTCTGTGTATACTAAGTTACAAAAATAATGAAACAAATGTTATTCCATAGAAAATCATCAATTAGCATTTTAGAAATATTAATTTGATAATTTAAAAGAATTTACTGTACAACTAGCCTACACTAAAACGTTTAGTAAACAACTTAGCTAACCTAACAAGTCAATATTGTACTCTTTTAATATCTAATATTTAAACTCTGTGTTTACTAAGTTACAAAAATAATCAAACAAATTTTATTTCATAGTAAAAACATCTATTAGCATTTTAGAAATATTCATTTAATAATTTAAAAGAATTTACTGTACAACTAGCCTACACTAAACCTTTAATACACCACTTAGCTAACCTAACAAGTCAATATTGCACTCTTGCAAAGTTAGTTTAACAAATATTCTTCAATAAGCAATCAAACAAGTATAATATTAATATCAAGTATGGTGTTTATATTGTACAGCTAGCATACGCTTAGAAATTTGTGTTATTCTTACACAATAAATATAAAACATTTAATTGAAAAATATAAGTTTTTAACTAATTTTCCATCTGTTATTTTGAGTTTAAGTTTTAAAATGGTTAAACAACCATTGGAATTTTAAGTCAAAATATTTCAAGTATTTTAATTTAACAATAAGTCTTATAAACTTACATGCTTGAAGCTTAGAGATGTAGTGAGAGATGATGAACTGGAGGAATTGAGTGTTCAAGCTGAATGTTCCATCTTTTTAGCCACTATTTATACTAACACTCGTGCGTCACTAGATGATTGCTTTTGTGATCAGAGTGCAAATTACATCAGCAAAAGGCTGATGTGAGCAGAGTACAAGTTGCATCAGAGAAGCTGATGTGAGCAGAGTACAAGTTCACTGAAGTAAAATTATTAAATAAACAGAAAATAAGCAAAAATATGTTGGAAAAGTGAGAAACGCTTGAAACAAAAATCCACAAAAATTAAGTAATTTTCCAACAAAAATATTAAACAAAATATTTAGAAAATTCTGAAACAGTTATTACTAAACAAAATATTCAGACAATTCTGAAACAGTAATTACTAAACAAAATATTCAGAAAATTTCCGAAACAGTTATCCGGCTGGCAGAATGTAGTAGGAATATAGTTACAACAATATCGAACTGTATAAATCGATTTTCGAAATTAATATCGATATATCGAATCGAACTAAATGCCGATATATCGAAGTTAACAGATGTTTTTACTGTTTTGGGTATCAGGGCAACAGAATGTTGTAGCAATCTTTAGCTATCAGCGGCGCGCTGACCCTCGGGTCACCATGTTTGATTACCAATCACTCATTAGCGCATTTGCCAACTTCTGTACTTCTGTGGAAAATTTTGTTGCACAGTGGACTGTTAACACCACGTGCGTCCTTTACAACATGCTCGTGATTATCACTCATTTGCGTCAGCCAAAATTATGATAGATTGGGTATATTACTTGATGTCTCTGTTCAATCAAGTTGTGGTTTTGTGCTAGCTTCAGTGAGCATCTCCTTCCACTAACTTGGTGAGTAAAACACAATTTAAGAATTAGAATCATTTTGAAACTTAAATATTTTTTAAACCTTAACTTTTTGAAATTTATACTTAAAATTAATTTTGTTTCTCCCAATAAATTCTTTAATCGCTTGTATCTTGGAAACGGTAAGAGATAGAGCAAAAATAAGAAAATTTTTAAGAAATTCCACAAAGAAGGTTTATATATATGGGCTATATAATGATATAACTTTTATTCCTCTGGAACGTGTTTGGGCTGGACTTAACTATTGACCTTTGCCCGATGTTAAATATTTCCGTTATTATTTAAGCTATCAAGTTAAAACTTGGTATGTAGGACGGGGGTAGTCTCTAGTTTGTGGTAATGCAAACAAAATTCAGAATGATTGATAAACTTGCACACTGCACACGATCATGTGAATTTTTAAAAGTTGCCTGGCGTTTGCTTATTTACTAACCAATTTATATGAAATTTTGTACATACGTTATGGACATAAAACACAGTTGATCCACATGTAGGGATTTTTAAAATAATTATAAGTGTAAGGTTTTGGGCTTAACTATTCACCTCCACCCAATAATTAATATCTTCATTATTATTTAAACTATCAAGTTGAAATTCGATATATAGGACGCATTTTAAGGTTTAGAATCATTTTTAAAACTTGAATATTTTTAAAACATAAATTTTAGAACTTATACTTAAAATTAATTTTGTTTCTCCCAATAAATTCTTTAATCGCTTGTATCTTGGAAACGGTAAGAGATAGAGCAAAAATAAGAAAATTTTTAAGAAATTCCTTAAAGAAGGTTTATATATATGGGCTATATAATGATATAACTTTTATTCCTCTGGGACGTGTTTGGGCTGGACTTAACTATTGACCTTTGCCCGATGTTAAATATTTCCGTTATTATTTAAGCTATCAAGTTGAAACTTGGTATGTAGGACGGGGGTAGTCTCTAGTTTGTGGTAATGCAAACAAAATTCAGAATGATTGATAAACTTGCACACTGCACACGATCATGTGAATTTTTAAAAGTCGCCTGGCGTTTGGTTATTTACCAACCGATTCATATCCAATTTTGTACATATGTTTAGGACATAAAATACAGTTTACTCGCATGCCAAAATTAAAAAAAAATCATAAATGTACAACTTGGGCTTAACTATTTACCTTCACTGGATACCTAATAACTCAATAACTGTTTGAGCTATAGAGTTGAAATTTGGTATGTAGGATGGAAACAGTCTCTAGTTTGTGTTAATATGAAAAATTAGGACCAACTGCAATGCAACACTGCTTAAACCTCACCAGAGAGGCTGAACGTTGGTTCCATGATAGTCAGTGTTTTTGCTTAGAATTTCGTGTTCCAGAACACGAAATTTTAAACACTAATGCATAATATGTTCAATTATTATTTTTGCTATTGAGTTGCAATTTGGTATGTAGGTTGATGGCAGTCTCTATTTCATTTTAATGTAAAAACAATCTGATTCATGGATAGACCTGCGTGTGTTGCATGCAATTGTATAATTTTTTTAAATTTGCTTCACATGTTGCTATTTACCGACGGATTCATATATTATAGGTTAGGAATAAAATGCAGTATATCCAAGTGTAAATATATTTAAAAGATCATTCGCCCAATTCTTAATAATTCAGTTATTATTTGAACTATCAAGTTGAAATATTTGGTATGTAAGACAGCATCAGTCTCTAGTTCATGTTGATGAAAAAATAGATTGTTTCATATACCTGCGATCGATGGTTTAAATTTTGAAAGTGGTCTCTCATTTGATTTTTCACTTATGAAATTGGGAAAATATAATTGGATTGACTTCATTATTTATCGAAATAGAAATGAAGAGGCTACTAGACACCAGCTGACCGCGACGCTACACTACTCAAGCCTTGTTAGTGGAAATGCACTCGCCTTTTGAAACAAAAAGCTCGGTTCCAGAAGAGACAGTGTTTTTCCAAAAAGTAAGTTCCAGAACATACATTTACTCTCTACTGAGATCATTGGAAAAGTCTATGGTCATGATATCAGAAATCTTTTTTTTCAACAGCCAGCTTTAAAATATCTAAACAACATACAAAAACAAATGAAATAATTCTGTTCATGCAACAATTGTTTTTCAGAATTATTAAAAATTTGGATTCCTTATCAGAATATCTTTTTGCAAAGTGTTATCTTTTTAATTTAACCAATAAAAATAGTTGCTTTCCATATTTCAGTCATATATTTTTTATACAATTGTTTTGGTTGTTGCAGCAATACTATTTGGCTTATGTAGGGTCCTGTTTATTGTATACTTTGAACAAATTAATACCCGAAAGTTTATGTTTATATCTTATTCTTGATCCTCAAATAAACTCACAGTATTTACACCTCGGATGGGGTTTCGCGTTATGTCCAGTGTTTTATACACTAGTTTATGTGGCAGTAAAAGTAAATAAGAATAAAGATAAACAAGAATGACCGTAAAATGGGACGGATACTGCGTCTAACATGTGGATAGGAAACGTAACAAAACAACCCATCATAATGAGACATTAACATTAACCTTGACTATGACAGTAGTAAGCCGGTAGATGACTACCAAGGTCAATAGCCTACTAGATTTACAAGGTGACACATAATACACATTGTTAATGTTTTGTTCAATTAGTAATTATCGTCATGGTAAGTAATATTTACAGAATGTCGAATGGTGCAATTTGATAAATTATAAACACAACGAACAAAATCATTTATTGATATACAATGATATTGGTGTCACCATGGTAAAATTACCTACATCATTTTAAAATCTTTTAAATCCAAAAGACCTAGTTTATTACTGTTTATTTTATCTACAGTAGTGGATTAATGTAATTTCTAACACATTTGGATTGCACATAAAAAATGAAAAACACTACAGTTTACTGTTGCATTTTAATATATTTTCAAATTGCGTTTTATTAAATCACATGAAAACTCTGACTGTCTTTCACATTTATCCTTTGTAGCTTATCTTTTTGCACCTTAATTCACTCAAAATATAAATTTAGCCAAAACTGCTCCTCTATATGATTATATACTATGTAATATTGCATTTTTTATTTCAGTGTTGGTTTTTGATTTTATTTAAAGCATTTTCACCATAATCAAAGTACTAGTATTCTTAAAAAAGGATATACCCTTATCGTTGCAATCAAACTTACATCACTGTTCAAAAACTGGTGTGATTCAATAGTTTTTAACGAGTCAAAGTTGTTTTTAAGAGGATGAGTTAGAGTAACTAAGATATACTCTAGTCAATTTAAAGGCGAATTAAACCTTTAAAAAAGTTTTGAAGAAATATGTGAAATGTTACTTAGATATCGGTAACTAAGTTCCTTTGAAACCAAACTCTGGCTCGGGAATGACTTTATCAAATTAATTTGTAGGTGACGAAAATTATTCAGCGAGCATAATAACTTTGCTGGCTTTGAAAGTAATCTAATCACAAATGTTACCTTTATCCTAGTATCGCATTAATGAAAGGGTGGTTTTTATACCATAACACCTCTCAGGAAAACTAGAAATCTAAATTTCTCATTGATTTTATGAATCTAATATTCAATTATGAAATATAGTCAAGTATAGAGTGCAAATACAAATGTTGTTAAGTAGGCTACATATACAATATCTTTACCTACTGTTACTGACAAAGCGGGCTTTATTGCACTCATTATAGCACGCAAAGTAGTTGATTCATGCATTTACTTACTTTCCCGCTCTCATTTTTCTTTGTCGCACTCATTTTACTTTCCCGCACTCCAGTATTTCAACCAAGCAACACAAAATGGTTTGCTTGTATTAGGCGCACACCGGTATTTAGGCATTTTTATTTAGCCATGGGTACTGAGTATTTGTATTTAGTCATAAACGGGTGTGCTTGAAAACAAGTTGGAAAAACTGGCAAATCGATCAGCTGGTGCAGTTATTATTTGTCAATCCATTTGACCAGTGATACGACTTGAATTAATCTATAAACGTGTTGTGTGTTTACATAAACATTACAAACCGACAATTGCATTGAGGTTTTGATCCATAATTATTGTAAAATTTCATTCATATTGTTATTTGCTGATTAGTAAAACAATTTCATTTAGGTTTTGATTTTATTCACAAGATACTTTTGCTTTAGGTTTGAATTTGTTAATTTTCAAACTGCATGGTGAATGTTAACCTGTACATTCATACGCACACGTATTTACACGTATATACATACATAATTACATACGTATAATTACCAAGATTTATGCTTTATAGTAAATGTAGGAAAAATATAAAGTATAACTCGAGCGCAAAATCTCTTTTCTCACTAGTTACACAAATTGCTATTGTAAACCATCCTTTTGAGCTAGGTTCGTATGTAATTATTATTAACTTTTAGAATACTGAACACACATAATTTTCATCCTGTTTAAGCTACTTATAATTTTAATGTCTAAATATTTACCCAGTAATGTATCTTTATAACCCAGATGCTATTTATTTGTCGTTGGGCCTTAAATTAAATATGCTATCCAACAAAAGGTAGATAGCACTTTTAGATATAAACAAGTCCAGGGTTTGGTCCCTCCATTTCCTTAAAACAATGAAAAAAATTGGTTGTCGTAGAAATCATACCAAATAAATATTCATTACGATCGGGCTAAATTATATTTCCAACGGAATTAAACATGAGTTAATGTAGCGCTCAATAATACCTGATCAATAATTTGATGGGTTTAAATTGCTAAACAATATGTTTTATAATTCCAAATCCATAAAAATCTAATGTATTCGTTTGTGTATGAATAATACTTAATTAATTATAAGAATTATAAAAACTAACCAGATACATTATTTTAACTTATGAAACGGAGAAAATCGTGAAATAGAGGTGCAAGAAATATCTTCTCGTTTAGTTAAGCTTCGTAACTATGAGTTTTGTTTTGTGAAATGACGTGTAATAAAATAAAGCTAACTAAACAGCTTAGTACTGGTTATTTACTTTGTTAACATAACTATTACTTAGCTTCCTTGGTTCCTCGTTACATCTAGTTACTTTATACAGGGTGAATAAAAAGTCAAGACCCCCCCTCTAATATTTTTCCAAGTAAATATACAGAGATATCCTTTTGGTGGTCGAGCAATCTTAGCAGGAAGTTTCATTTTATCATTTTGCAATTTTTGAGTGTCCCCCAAAAGGGGGGGATTTGGGGGGCAACTCAAATATTTTAAATTTAAACCCCCTTTAAGTGACACCTAATTTTGAAGTGTTTACAAAAACTTAAAGAATGGTGAAAACTAGAGGTCGCTATCCCTTCTCTATCCAAAATGTTATGGAAAATCAACGATAAAATGGTTAATTATTGCTTCCATTTTGGATAGGGAAGAGATAGCGAGCTCTGGTTTTCACCATTCTTTAAGTTTTTGTAAACACTTCAAAATGAGGTGTCACTTGAAGGGGGTTTACGTTTAAAATATTTGAGTTGCCCCCCCAAATCCCCCCTTTTGGGGGGACACTCAAAAATTTCAAAATGATAAAATGAAACTTCCTGCTAAGATTGCTCGACCACCAAAAGGATATCTCTGTATATTTACTTGAAAATTATTAGAGGGGGGGGGGGTCTTGACATTTTATTCACGCTGTATGATCTTTACTGTACAAATACTTGTAAATTGTATTTATAAAATGTTTCCTTCAGCACAACAGTTTAAAACCCTGTAACTTCCCTTACTTTATAATACAATTTCTAAATACTATGAAACGTGATTTTAAATGTTTATAGTTATAATCTATTAGAATCAAACTAATATACTGTACAGTGGATTCATTGCGTTAAGTCTCTGAATATTCTTGATAAATATCACTGTCACAAGGAATACTGTAGAACTTATGGCTAACTTGTATGACTTGTAGTGGAATAAGTAGAGTCCACGCCACTGGACTGGACAATATGATTGCTGAGCTGGAAAATACGATCTGGTTCCAATTTTTCCCTTGAATTACTGTTATTTATATGACTTTATGTAATTTATTTTATCCATGGTTTATTTTGACAAATACCTTTTTTTTAAAAAAAAGGTGTATTATTTCTTTCTTATCGTTAAAAGGTCGTTAGATCATTACGCTTGCAATATGAACGTGGAAATATAGTCTAATAGAATATTGTACGAATCATTAAAACTCCTCGCCTATAAAATTGAATCAAAGTTTTTTTTTCAAAAAAGATAAATAAATAAAAAAAATTTAAGAGTATTATATCCCCGAATGGTCTACAAATCCTTGCATGGGTAACATGCTTTACTGCTTAAAATGCTTGTTTGAAAATACAGTCTTTAAAATTACATAAGTCATACAGAAATCTAAACATCCAAAGCTATTTTGGTTCCGAAAGAAATTAAAAAATACTGTCAAAGTAAAAGTTTAGTCGTGTCGCCTTGCAATCTGTGTTGGCTTGCCTTGCTTTTAAATGTGACAGGCATACCATTATTAAATGTTTTATTGTGTTTGAATAACTGCAGAACTTATGTGTTGACCTATATTTATGTATTGACGAAGACTTTTATTGGATTCATGGACCTACCAATTTGATGTAGATTTAAAATTTAGTCTATGGCCCGAAACTTGTCATCTTTAGACTATATTAAAGACTAAAGACAAACAAAAGCTACGTAACCTATTATATTGTAAAAACAATAAGTACAATGTAAGCTGATTTTAGATATAGGGATCTATTCCAGTCAGTCAGTGGCTTAGAAGACTGACAACTGGATTTTCAAAAAATTTCATTGGAGTTTTTACTATAATGATGATGTAGTTGTAGAGAGTCAGATGTTAAGAGAAAAATCGATCCTTTATATTTTGTGCAAAAGGAGTTACTTTCGTTTGTGCAGATACTTGTATGTATATATAATAAAAAACGTTTGTAGTGCAAACAGGTTTTGGAGCGAATGAAATAGAGATACTGTAGTTTTATGCCATAATTTAGTTCGTAGTAATACTACCTGATTCAGCAGCAAATATGTTTGGAGCGATAAAAACTATGATTCATGAATGTATGAAATGAGCTGTTCCAAAAAGCTAAATGCAAGTATGAGTGTGGAATATTTGAATTGATGCCGAAGTCAATGACGATAGTAAAAAAATTCTAATTCAATACTACTGTAGTTATGTTTTTCATGTCAACATAAATTACCTGTAACGGTGAAATTATCAGTAACACGCTAGTAAAACACAACGAACTAAATCAACAGTTATACAATAAACAAAGTTAATATAAATATTTGAATGATTACTATAAAACTATTAATAAATCATTAAAGTATTTTTAGTGTTGTTAGTAACATATTTAAGTGTTAACAAGTCGAATCCCATTTGCAAATGTTGAGAGTAAGATAACATGTAAGCCCCTTGTCTTCCACCCGCACTGCGGTTATTTGTTTCAGTTTCACAAGATTACACAACATTACAATGTATATTATATAGAGTGTACGCTATATATAAATGTATTATATATAATGACGCTGGATGTATTCCAATTCAAATATGAGTGAAGAATGAGTATAAGATCGAGTGAGATTACTTGTTAATCTTTTTTGTGTCGAAGACTGACTGTTTTGATTATCCAGGACCATTTGTTTAACGAATAGATAGTATAGCGTTCAGAGACATATATCAAAGACCAAGTAAGAAGGCATAACCAAAAGCTTGACCTATTTCATGATTCAGTAGAGCCAACCTTTCGCCAGTTGAAGCGATATACACCTAGAGGAAGGCACATATAGGGAAATACAAAAAACGCGTTTTTTCTATTATTAGAAACACTCTACATTATGATTCTTTCTTTTTACTAGTCATTATATCCGAGATTTGAAACGAGGAGGGGGCGAAGGAGAACATATTTGTTCTTAAAAACCTAGTCTATGCAATATATACTACACATACAAAAACATATACCACACTTTTTCAATAAAAGTATATTTTTTGTAAATTCGGGTATGTGGTGAAAAGATATAATTCTAAAAAGTGTTTATTCTCTAATTACTTTTCATGTTTTTCTCGCGAATAAAAATAAAAATACACTGTGCGTTTTTGCTAAACAAATTAACAATGTATCTCTTCTGTTACTAATGGTAGGAATCACAGTTAAATGCAGGAAACAATGGTATTGTTTTTAATACATTACTATTTGTCAAACAATTTAGTGATTCGTGTAATATCTTTAGCTTACAAATAAGGTTCTACTATAGTTGATGTCAA
This sequence comes from Macrosteles quadrilineatus, assembly GCF_028750875.1. NCBI lineage: Eukaryota > Metazoa > Arthropoda > Insecta > Hemiptera > Cicadellidae > Macrosteles > Macrosteles quadrilineatus. The sequence goes on along the minus strand of NW_026543060.1, from coordinate 42,229 downwards.
TTTCAAGGAATAGTCTCGACGTTTCTTCCTCTAAATCCACGATGCATTTTTTTCAAAAGTTAATAAGTGGTTAGTTAAAACAGTAAGGTCGTTAACTATGACCCTTGTCTGTGCCATGACATACACTAGATTAACACAACATAATACTTCAAAACTTATAATTGACACTACACGTAATTACTAGCACCTCTTCTTCATCTTTATAAGGTTATAAAATACACGCATCCTTCCAGTAAACGCAATATTGACCAGTATTGTTATTGAGGTTTATACAAATTATTGTATACACAGTAACATCAAACAACAAAAAGAAGTATCTAAAATAAGACTATGTCCAATATCCATATAACCTCTACTGAACTTTTAAGGAAATTTTCGATTTTCCCATCTTTAATTGATCAAACTAAAGGAGGTACTATAAAATAATACCAATGAGCAAAATATGTGTTTACCGAGAGGAACAGTAGGCACTGTCAAATGATTGCTATTACTGCTAGCCATAATACTATAACTGTTGACAACTTATTCACAAAATCGCATGATGATTTATCAGTATACATTATTCACCCCTAGCTTGTTAAAACATAAACAACTTAGTGGGTTAATTTTCGAAACCACAAACACCATGCGCAATCGATGCTATTATTATAATTGTGTTTCACCAACGCTTGGTCCGGGCGGTATTACACTTTGTTGTAAAGCTCATAAATACATATAAGCGCTACGATATTCTACCAGAGACTAAACTAGATTTCAATAAGTTTTAATAAGCCCTTTACATGAGTAAATAATGAATAGGTACTGATATACAGGGTGTTCAGTAAAGGTGGGGACATAATTTACGTAGTGATTTCTTGGTACAAAATAAAGATAAAATCAAGAATAAAATTTTTTTAAATTGCTTTGTTAATCAAATATCAACCATTTTGATTTTTTTTTTACATTTTTATCTTTGAATTTTGTCAACCGATCTTTATGAAACTTAGTATGTATGTTAGTAAGTAGAAAATACCCATGTTAGAAAAAATTCATCTTGGCTCAACTTAAAATTTCAAAATGGCGGCCATTTTAATTTGTTAAACTTGGCTCTCAACTTTTAGAGAAATGGCTGATTTTTCAAAATTAAAATAAATAAATTAAAAACTTAACATTTAACTTTAAGTATATAAAGAGTATATACTAACTTTTTTTTAGCAAATGATCTGTAAGGGTTTTAAACACCTTTTGGGCGTAATATTTCCTTCGATTCTTAGTTCAAGTGATCAGTAATATGCTGTGTTTAAGTTGAATATTATTTTTTTTGTTGATGGACAACTTACTATTTGAACTGCTCTATAGAAATGAATAAATTGTTTTTGTTGCTTTGTTTCTGTTGCTATGAAGTTTTATAAACCTAAACGTATAAAGAAAAACATAATAAATGGAGTATGGTATTTTACTTTTAGGTTGCTGAACTATGAAATTTTAAAACACAATTCTAACTTTATGTAGTTACAAGGGCAATTATATCTTGTTTTTGAGCTTAGTTTATTACATACAACTATTATAGTTGTCTATACTAATTTAAATGTAAAATGTTTGGATTAAACGAAAAAATTTGCACTGGTTCATATACAATTTTTAATAATTCTCTCAAGAAATCCTTAAGAACAATTATTTCTAATCCAGTTATGGATTATTTTGTTGTATGTAAATAAAATGTCCACTACTGAATGAAAAACATACATGGATGTATTTTTTAGCCTCAGTCTGACGGTAAAAAAAATATAATTTGAAAATAATAATGTTTTTACATTTTACGCATTGAACTTATGGTTTTACTCTTAGTCTGTACTGTCACACATGGTCTTTTGTTTCTCCGTTACTTTTTTAACGCATACATTTTTAAATATCATAAAAAGCTATGGTGACTCGAAAACTGATATATTTTATCACAAGTATGCGTTATTAAAAAAATCCTAATCCTAATATAAAAAAAATTGTTTACGGCTATTTAGATTTAGATGTTTTAATCTCTGGCGAACCTTTAGTAAATGAAGGGTGGTAAATGTTAAACACCATACTCAATATAAACCTTATTCAAGTTGCATACGCTTTGACACTTTGTCATGTAGAGTAATTGCTAATTCATCATCGGTAAAAATGCCTGTCAGCTTATAATACGAACTTTGTGCGTGTTTAATATTCCTGGAATTAGTATAGGAATTAAACTAGTGCCAAGTTCAGATAATAGGCTATCATAATGCACTAGAAAGATAACTCATTATTTTAATAGACTGGTGTAAAAGAAATATAATTTCAAGTAACAAAATGCACTAAAATTGGAAAAATACGATCTTTATCTTGATTCAGTTATCTTGTGGCAGGACCATAGATTCTACAGATGATTTAAAACCGCACTGTTGGTTATGTTATTTAGTGCTACCCTTAGACGATTAAATTGATTGAGTCTGATGATTAAATTTGGCTCTCCTCAAGTGGAGTTAAATATATTTTTAAGTAAATTAAATTACAGGATAATTTTCATTTGCTACGTTGACAATCTTACAGTAGTAACTAATAGGGTAATGAAAAACTCTAGTGATTATCGACGGGCCAATCAGGGTAATCTTATGATACTCCTTAGTGAATATCGAATAATGACACATTTTCTTAATTTATATAATATACAAAATACCAATTAGGTAGTATATACTACCGAACAATGGTCTATTTTGTTCTTGCATTCACTGGAGTGTTATTGAAGTCCTGGAACCTATAGTACAAGCTGATTAATACTTGGACTATTAAACATGATCAGTAGCAATTAATAGTGTAGAAAGAGAGAGAGCGAAAAGGTGATTACCACAAATTGAATTGATTGGTACAGAATTCCTTAATGTTGTTTAATGTCTGTGAAATCGTATGAAATACTTTTGATTTTAAAAGCAAGTAGAAATTAGATTTTGGACATCGATATTTGCCAAAAAGGAGGATTTCTGCTAGTAATAAAAAGCTATTACTAATAATTATTTATTAAATACTATCAGACATAGTTTTTGCTTGAAAATATCAAAGAATTTCGGAAAACCAATCAACCTCATCATCATATAATCACCATTATTTACAAATAAGCTAGACAACTAACTGCATAGATTTTTTAAACCTAATGAAAAAGACACCCGTTTAATTAATTCAAGAAGACTTTAACTTAAACCAAATTTCCAAACATACTCATTAACAACAGATTAAAATAGAATTAGAACTCGAAAAAAATTATAAGCACACTTTATTCAATACACAATTTTAATCACCTCTTCGTATGATATTGTATTATTGCTTTATTTACTAAGACTTGAGTTGGCTCCAAAGGCTAACACATGGCCAAAATGGCTACTGTTTTACGATCCTCTGGGAGTCCATAACAATACGTTATTGTGAATCGGTCATCCGTGCTTCCTTTATAAAACACAGAGGCCAAAGCAATGGATCTCAATTTGTTGTTTATTTGCCAACAATGCTTTGCTATTATTATGACAGATGGTTGTTATAAGTGAATCACTGTTAATGGTTAATTTCAATGCAAAATCTTCAGTTTAGATAACTTTTCATTTGTATTTGTTGCAGAAAATGTAAAAGAAAATATTGTCTCGACTAATTTTAAGTTCTTGACCTTAGAGAAAAATAGTATGGTGGTCCCTCAATACATTCTAGCTATTGCGTTTAATATATTCGAAATGTAAAGTTGTTCGCTTTGTATGGAACATGAAATCGTTAAATTTTATCTTCAGCTTATTTTTTTTCTATTTTCCTGCGAACATTTTTCTATGGAAACGCTCAATACTCTGGGACTTAGACGCAGTGTTCGTGTATATTCTAATATCGTTCCCAATGAAGAACGTTACAGTAAAGTGGAGGAAACTTTATTTATAGATATTTCATGTTTAAATTAAACATCAAAAATCAACTACTGTACCTCAATAATACTTTAAAATAATTGAAGATGCGTTTACTTTTTCTGTAATACAATTATTTTATCATTAAACTTCAATTGTTTTATATTCACTAGTAATATGAATTGTATGTATTTTTCTTAATTAGTCCTCTATAAAAAATTAATAAGCCTATATTTTTATCCTTCTTCATACTTTTAATAATTTTCTTACGTTATTGTTAAAGATTTATGTTTTACCAGACCAATCACAATATTATTTTCATAAAGGGAATTCTCCGAACCGTAGGAGTTACTAAGGTGTAATTGTGAGCTGCAATTGTTCCGGTCTATTAGATGTGCTCCATTGTTCCCTTTATCTTTGTTCGATGCTGGATAGATAATACAGTCTTGACCTCTGTCAATAAATGTTTCGATATCGCTGTTACATTTCTAGTGAATAAATATTCAACGTGTAATCATAAGTAAATAACAGTTAATTGGATATATTATTGAAACTATTTATAAGATCTCATATAATTATAATTATGAAACTGTTTTACTGCCTATAGAAACATGTTTTAAAGAATAAAATAAATATTTTAATCCATAAAGAAAAACTTTGTAAAATATTGTAACAAGACACACTTAACCTCTGTACTTCATTAAAAATTAAAATTGTCCATTTTATTGTTGAGACCAATAAAACGGATGGTGACTATTATAACCCACTTCGATTATGAAATATAACTAAGATTTGCAAATATTTTAGTTACAAATACGTACAAAATAGGCTAATTAAAAGCCGTTTAGTATTCAATAGTGCTTTGGATCCGACTGTTTATTTTACTGTTTTGTTGTTTTAATGTCTGGTTTTAACAGCATTTTTACAAAGAGGTTTTCGAAGTAACCAATCGTTTATCACATAGTACAGAACTTTATGAGAAGTAATTTACTAAAATATGTAAGTGAAGAGCACCCGGTACTGTAGGTAAAGTTTTTGTTTTAGCAAAAATATAAAATCTATATCATCAACTCAATAAAAAAAAATAAATACCTGATCGACGTATGGAGTTACAACTAGTAAGGAATTCCGCGTAGGCTAATCTTAAATACGAGATTTGAAGTCAGTAAAAGCACATGAGAGAAAAATAAACAAGAATGACAGTAAGGGCGGCGGATACAGCTCTTAACATGAGAACGGGAAATGTTTGGACCCACCGTTGACTTTTAGTGGTGTTAAAAGCTGAATCTTATAGCTTATTCCTACCTTTTTGAAAAATACACAGTACAGTTTAAAGGCTCTTGTATTTTTACTTTCATTTCCTGCTTTTAGATAAGTCTATTAGGATTATGAGTAAATAAAAGTATTCCACACTTTCTCTTGACAAATCTTCTATGTGCAATCGGATTGCAAAACGATAATATTAACATGCAATAAGTTATGGCCAATGCCAATTATATATTTTTGTAATAGCCTTGCTTAAGTTGGGTGTTTACGAAACATAAATGCGCAGTAAATTTTGCCTACCAAAGAAAATTAACTTTTTAAGATACATTTTCAATTCCTGAACTGAATTCAGATAAGTTTTGTTTATGATTTGACATAAGTTAATAATAATATTCATATATAGAGAAGACAGTATATATGGTAAGCGATAAGAATATACATTGATGTATATATTTTATAAAACAAATGCAATACTCAAGTAGATTGTGGTATTTCAATTTTTTATGAAACCAGACAAGAAGTAGGCCTACATATCTAAATCAAACTTGCAATAACTTTGTAAGTATTCTGGTAATAGTAACAATTTCCTAACCTATGTTATAACTAGTATTTTATCCATCTCTTTCCTTCATCGAATCGTCTTTAACATCCTAAAAATGAAGCCATGCATTGTTTAGTACGCGTATGTATAAACCTGTGTTTTTACCAAGGGCCATTCATGCAAAGTGTGGAAATCAAAATCTTTTGAAATAACCTTTGATAAGTAAAACACAGATCCCGTAAGATAATAGAACTTATAAATAAATTTTTCGATAGGCGTATTTCAATTAGTAGTAATCGAACTTGTAATAGATAATTTTCGGAAGAATTTACTTTGTTGTTAAAGTCCTTTATTTTATAGAAGTTTTGAGTTTTGTATTCTTGGCATTATATAAATTAACTCATAATGCTTGGAACGTAACGTACAAACCCCTGTCTTCCATCTATTCTATACTGAGTTTCTTGGTTTATTTCCAACCAATACATGGCATCAAAACAATTCAAGTGCACATGTTCTTAAGGTTTTCTATTCATAAATATATTTTATTTATGATAAAATCTATAGTTTTCTATAACTAACCTAATTATTAGTAAAAAAAATAGTTATACAATAAAAAGTTTTCTTTTATGTTAAAAATTTTAAGGACGAAATCCCAGATCCAGTTTTTAACACAAACCAATTTCACAGAAAAACAACACATCTCTGAGTTAGATTGAGCTAGTTCACGAGCTCAAAATCACATTCCACATTCAATAACAAACTAAATCATTGCAGGACTTTTGACATTAACTACTACTTTACTACTTAGGTTAAGGTTGCAAGCATCTTGTACCATATTGTTGTCATAAAGTTTGGACGTTTCAACTAAACAAAGCTTTTTATATGCATTCCATGTTCGTAGAGAATTCTAAGAGCAGTCACCATTAAGTATGATGCTCATCAATGCAAAGCTAAATGTTAAGTACTTTGCAGACACTTCTTAGATAAGCGATTTTATAATAGACATGTTGACATTTCAAACTTCTACATTTACTCGCTATGAAGGTAAAACATGCATTACTAACATTTTACAAACTCATGTGTCATATAGAACATTTTTCTTTCCCATAGCATGTATAGTTTAATTGTGGCTTTAACCTTAACCCATATTATTACATTTTTTCTATCAATTGGTTTTACTATTGAACATTATAAAATATACTGTTTAAATTTTTGTAACAAGAACACTGTAGCAGTCACTTGTTGTAAGCGTATAACAATTACAGCTTTGTAAAAATTATGCAACATTTCTTTCATTCATACAGATAAACCCAAGCAAAATCATTAACAAATTATTGAATTTATTTTTACGCTTGATTCCATTTTGTAAGAAGTTAGAAAGCCCCTAGCATAGGCTTTTCATACGATATAGTAGATCAAACAATCAACATTTGATAGAAACAGTCTAGGAATACCAGTACAGTGGTTTTCCAATTTTACTCGCTGATTTGCTATATACTCATTGCAAGTCTTTTGTAATGACAAAATGGTGCTAGCTAAAATTTCCTTGGACTGAGAAAGACTGAAAAAAGGAAAAAGAATAGGATCTGAAAAATACGAGAAAAATAGCTGTCTTACTTACAACTTACTAAAAGATGAAAGCTATAAATGTATTTAATTTTAGGTGGAAGTAACTTAAACAAAGGAAAAACTTTATTCACAAGGTTTACTTAGTTGGTTTAGTGTTAAGTTTGGGTTCCCTAGTTTCGGTAATTAAAAATTATAAATGGCTTATGAGGTAAGAGTATGTAGCTATAATTTATACCACAACGCACTGGTAAGGCAAGGATGATACACAAATACAAGGTAAACAAAGACCTATTGTTTGCCTTCAGCTTAGATGTCAATATATACTTAGATGTCAATATATACTTAGATATCCTAAGGCAGGATCAAAGTGTCTATAGATGTTCAATCAAGTTAGCTGTGGAGCTTAGGCTTACCTTAGGACAATATAAGCATCTGTGAAAATAAGTTCTCAATAATTGATATAATATGTATTTAAGGCGTGATTGAAACTTGAATTATTCCAGAGAACAGCTTAGTAGTTGCTGTTCACAATGAAGTAGTATATATGTAGTATTTAAGTATTGACAATATAAATTAGTATACTACTTTGTAAGTTTATCAGTCAGCTGTTTGGGTGTGCAACAATGGTAGCTAATGTATGTTGAGAAAATAATAATTGACATACGAAATGCCATATGTTGGGGGCTCCAAATTTTTTTGGGACTCCAAACATTTTTGAATACCGTAAGTAAGGTTAATTTAATCAGATATTTTCAAGGATTTCTTAAGAATCAGTTGAACACCTCTAAAACATAATTTTTGTCATAACTTTATCCAATGAATGGTTACTCACATTAGAATACATTGTTTGGAATTTATATAGCGTTATAGTAGTCATGTTTTTGGCATTTAAGCTCGTTAAATTTCTCAAAATATTCTGAAGATTGAGAGAGTTTACAAGTAAACGCAGCAAATTGACAAAAGTAATATTTCCTGTTTGAGAAAATCCTTTCATGTCCTTTGGCTAAGTGTAATATTATGTGATTTTACTTTGAAAAAGAGTTGAGGAATATATACGAATAAGCCTCTTAATGTGGTCAAGCTAACGAATACACATAGCAATACGTAAGCTTAGGCTGATTGTAAAATTGTAAAGTGAATTGGTAAAAGACACGCTTTTGGGTAAAACTAAAAACTGGCTCAATCTGATAACATTTTAATTAAAAAGATAAAACTATTATCGTTTCTAAATTAAAATAACAATTATTTAAGTGCGACACATAATTCATATATAATTCATAAATATTTAAAGATATATATTTAGTAAATTCACGTGGGTTTTCTATAGTTAGTTTACAATCATGGTGTTCCTACTGAGCCTAGGTTCTAAAGCCTTATATTAACAAAACACTGTTTTATTATCATCGGGTAGCCCATAAAAATACATAGCAATACGTTATTGTAAATCGGTCATTCGTGCTTCCTTTATAAAATACAGAGGCTGAATTCAATATGGGTATATATTGAATTCAGCCTCTGTATTTTATAAAGGAAGCACGATTTACAATAACGTATTGCTATGTTTGTTTGTTATTTACCAATAATGCTTTATTTTCCTGTGGTTTTTTGGTTGTAATATCAAATATCGATCTAAATATTATTCTACTTTTTAAGAAAACTATTGTTCTCTATTTATATATTAAAATAGAAAACACATTGTAAACATACTGTGTTTACATTTGCCAATGGATGTTTATTAACAGTTACTATTTATTTCCTTGAAGAAAATTTTGATCCATCCAAAATGGACTGAATGAGTATAAGAAAACAACTGGAAGCGTTTTTCTATTTACATAACCAAATGTAGTTTTAATTTAATTCTATTTATTTCGTAAATTATGTATTTAAATAGAGATATGTTTGTTCAACAAGCATAAGGTTCTTTTATTATATCATATTGATTGAAGCAAGTTTAGTTGGCTCTTATATAATCTTATTAACTTGTAACGATTAGAGTTAAGATTTTATGAATGTATATTGTACCTATATGGTCACATGGTCACATATTAGTGTTCCCTCTTATAATATTGGACTTAAAAAATTACTACTCAGTGTCAGTAAAAAAAAACTTTACATAACCGTTTGTTATGCCATCATTTTTAGGGTCAAAGTGATAAATATCTTAAATTGATCTATTGACACATTTTAAACTACCTAAATAAATAAATAAATAAATAAAAGACCTTTATTTACAAGCAAGTTTCATATACATGATTTTCAAACTTACTCAAGTCAAACTAAAACTAAACTAACCTAATATATACAGAAATATAATATAGGAATATAATAATTATAAACCCCTATACCCCGAAATCACCGTCATTCAAATAGTTATCCAAGCGTTAATGAGGTTAATTCCAGTAATAGTAATTTTCATATTACCTTTAGGCGTTATTTGAAAATATCACCATAGTAAACCTCCCATGCGTAAATTTCTATCATAAATACTGTATTATAGGGTAAAAGAATATTAAGCCACATAGTATTACCTTTATATAAGAATGATGTATAAAAAAATGAATTAAACTATAATTATTATTTAATTTCACTTCTACGCAGTTTATACTCGTAATTATTTTGGCTTTGTAAGTTTAGTAATGCATAAAATTATTGAAAACACATTCAATCTCCAAAAAAATATTTTGGGAATGTTAATCGACATTGATCCAGTTGTTAAAGATGATATTTAATTGTTGTTTTAACAAATAACATTATCTCTGGACCGGTTGAAAGATTAATACACCTATTTGTTTATTAATTGGTAAATATTTAACTCTTCGCTATGAAAAAAATGAAGATTTACATGTTATACTAGTGTACACCACTTTATTTTAAAATGCATTATTTATCTCTGTAGCTGTCACTCTTAAATCTATTTTCAATTGTTACTTCATTACCAAAAAATCTTATTTCCTGCTATTATTCATCAGGAAAATTTTGAAAATGCTGGTTTTGCGCGAGGTTTTAAAGTTGATGTACTTACATATTTATATCAATGTTTATAACTTAAATAAAGGTTTATAATTAGATAGATCCTCTTAAATGCTTACAGGTAAAGCCATTTTATAGCACGAAGTCTGTTAGTATACACAATCCTACAGTAGATGTATTTACACGGATGTAATAAGTACAATACATTATTTGTCTTTCAATATTTTAAAAAAGAGTACACTTTGACCCTCAGTTTGATAATTGTGAGTGTAGTGTTAACTCATACCTTGTAAAATAATTATAGCCAGGGAAAACATGACTGAATGTAAAGTTGTTGTACAAATTTAATAAGGTACGGTTTCTTTTTAAATCACTTAACAAACACTGAACGGTGAAGTTGCACCTCTGAGAAGTATAAAACAATCCCACATTGACACAAGTAGTATAACATGCATAGAAAATGTCTTGACTTTTATGCTTTGATCTTCATTTATACTTACAGTAGTCTAATAGACTGCCTAGACTAACTTCTATGCTAAACTAAACACTATCATAACAACTTAGTTTAGTTGTTAATTGTTAATATCACTTTACTTAATCTTATAAAAGTTCTGCCAATCAATGTAATAAAAGCAAATAATTTTCCTATTCGACGCCTTGTTTATTGCATATAGTACTTCTTGTTAAAGGTACAATTATTTAAAACAATTTTGAAACTGTCAAAGCTATTTCACATAATTTTAATCACCAGTTTTACACGTATCAATTGTCGAAGCTATTATGTTAGCAAGTACGAATCGAAATTGTAAAATCGCATACAACGATAATAAATTTATTATTGAAGTGTTACGCAGCTGTTGATTATGTAATTCAATCTTCTTTAAAGATAAATAGAATTTCTTTATTATGGAGTAATACATTTTAATTTAAAGGAAAGTAGGCACAACTGGAAAAACAAAGGCCTTTCATTAATCGTCATGTTTTCTGTGCGTCGAAATTGATTTGGTACGGAGAATTCTTTTGTACAGTAGAGTTTGTTTCTACTGGGTTGTAGTAAATATTAAAATATATATTGTACTTTCTATGTATAATAAAACAGGTGGAAAACAAGAGAGCTGAATTTTCAAAACGATTCCAACTATTACTTGACAGGCTTTGACGGATGGACCAGGCTTACCAACCGTTTACGGGCTTACGTCTCTCTTTACTCTAAAAGCGTACCAACCTTGTGGAAAAAAAACTTTCTCTGGTTTGGTCGTATATAATAAATATAACGTATATAATAATATAATATAACACCCAAACCCATTTATCTTATAAAGTATAAAAAAAGTATAACTACTTTTATTGTTCCATTTCTATTTTACATCATCGTATTTTAATCTCAAATGTTTCTGTTTCTGTCATGATTTGTGTAAATTTTAGTTTCTGCTGGTTACAGTATAAACTTGGCATATTAATAGTTAACTATGTTATTATTAATTATTCATTAGTATTTTACACTTCTTAATCTTAATCAAACAAAATGTTAGTATTAAAATAAAAAGCCTTATTTGTTATATATATTTACTATAACATTATAATACATTGAACGTATAAGACCTCTAACAATGTTGCCTTTCTATTTTTTCCCATAAGTAATAGCTTTTCCATTAAGCTTAATCATTCCAGTTTGTCAGAAAATATGTTGTTTGCAACTTGATTTATGGATATTATTTCCTGAAAAGTTTGGTTCTTAGCGGTTAAGGACTTAAACATAACAAACTGCTGAATGGTGACGTTAGTCTTTCAAATAAACAGAAACAGTAACGCAATAAAAATTTTAGTTGATTGAGATTATTACGGTTTGGAAAAATATTTATGGCCATAATTGGTTAAGTATTTTTTAACTTAGTTGCAAAATACTAAATAAATAATATGGTAATGTGTAATAACATATAAATACGTTTTTGATGGTTTTATGACATTTTCATTCTGAAACAAATTGTTACTTCAGTAAATTAATTAGCACATAAGACACGGCTTCGGCAATTCGTCTAGACGAATTATGTCATGAGTTCTCCTCTTCTTACATATTCAAGCAGTCTGATAAAATTATGATTTATTTATTTATTGAACACCAACGGCAAACACAATTTTACATTGAGTAAGCTACAGATAGGAAAATATTATGAAAATTTAATAATTAACAGAGGTGCTGAAAACAATCTTTAACACTAATTTTAATGGTAATGATCTTATGTAATCCAAGCTATATTTTTCACTTGCCTAAGTCATTTAGAACTTTGCTCATCAAAAAAAATATTTGCTAGTTTACATTAACATTAGTATTAACTTTTACATTTTATTTTAAACCATAAAGGAAGTCCATGTGTTTTTTATTCTTCAGCCATACACCATGATAAGAACAAACTTGCTATAAAATGTAATGCCGTCTTATTCTTGAAAATAAGTTAGATTTTCGAGACATGTGTATATGATGAAGTATAATAACTACAATTTAAATCGGTTCGTTAAGTTATAAAATTAATGATTTATTTTAGTACGTATGTCAGATAAATCACAATTTATGAGGGGAAACCCTTAAATAACTGCTAGATTTCTTTAGTACATATTCAACTATTTTCAGTCTACATAAACTAAACAAGATGCGTTAGGAACAATGAAATATCAAATGTGTCAGGCTCTTGAATTAAAACACTACATTTTATGCTGAAGTACAGTTTATTAAGTTGCAAATGGATAACTTTTACATAACTGAATAACTGAATTTAGGTTAGACATCATCAATACTCATTGGAGGTTATAGATCTGAGAGAAAACGGAAGCATAGAAAATACAAAAATGATACAGTAGCAGTACTACCAAGGCAACTGCCTTAAAAGCAAAGACTTATAAAATAAACATAATCTCACTATACAAATATCAGTTTATAACATTCCCCCCTCCTTAGGAAAAATTCAAAAAATAACAATATATGTTTAATCAAGTTACCTACAAGTTTTGATTTATAGGCTACATTAAATTGAAAACTAACACATCGGAAAACAAAATCAATTTTATACGCTTAGTAACTTAAAAATAGTAACATGAAAATAACTACAACCTTATTTACTTATAAGAAGATGGCGAGAACCTTTTTGGCTTTTTAATTTCTCGTTTAGGTCTACCCGTTGGTGAAGCATTAGGCCTAATTACCAATTCAGGTGGGTTACCTCGGTTGAGAGGTGATTGGTCAGGTGCAGGCGTTAGGTTAGGTGAAGGCGTTAGGTTAGGTGAAGGCGTTAGGTTAGGTGATGATGTTAGGTTAGGTGAAGGCGTTAGGCTACCAGTATTTTGGTTGGAACCAGGACTAGGCGTAGAACATGGGTTTGTTACAATACTAACAGGTGACCTTTGCTCAGAACTAGTACCAGGTAGTATTTGATTAGCATGACGCTTCCATGTTAGACCGTCTGCTGTTTGAACAACATAAGTTTGTGTTCCTAGACTCTCACTAACAACCGCAGGTTGCCATTTACCTTGGTTAGCTCGAAAATCACGAACATTCACATTTTGACCTGACTCAAAACCAACATTTCTTTTACCTTTAAAATTAGACACCTGTTTACATTGGTTTTTCTCAACAATGTCTTCTGTGCTAGGTATTAACAGATCAAATACACATCTTAAGCTTCTGTAAACAATAACTTAGCTGGAGATTCTCCAGTGGTCGTATGAGGTGTGTTACGATATTGAAACAAAAAATTGTTCAAATACCTTGAAAGATCTGCACCGTTTGACTTAGGCACTTTACGAATGCAGTTTTTGATTATTTTCACTGCACTTTCCCCCTCCCCATTAGATTGTGGATGAAAGGGTGCACCAACAAGATGCTGAATTCCCAATTTGCGGAGATAATTTTGAAACAAAGCGCTTGTGAAGCAAGTGGCCCCATCAGAGGTTAAAAACCTAGGCAGTCCAAACCGTGCAAATATTTCTGACAGTTTGTTGATTACTACTTCAGAAGTAGTATTGTACACAATAAAATTCTCTATCCATTTTGAGTGAGCATCCATCACTACAAAACAATATAGATTGTTGCAAATAGGGCCTAGAAAATCTACATGTAAACGCGTCCAAGCTTTTCTTGGCCAAGTCCAAGGCTTTAAAACTGACTTGGGAGGTACATCTCGGAATTTACTACATACATCACAGTTTCTTGACAACTCATCAATTTGGCTATCTAGGTTAGGCCACCAAAAATATGACCTAGCGAGTGCTTTCATTTTGTTTGCACCAAAATGATTTGAATGCAACTCATGACAAATAACTTTCCTTAACTTAAACGGAATTATAACTCTGTAACCCCACATTACACATCCATGATCCACTGTTAACTCATGAAACCTATTACTATATGGTTTGAAATCTGGGTCATCAGGTAATTTGTTACCATGCATTAATGCGCTAGCAACCTTAGACAAAACTGGGTCAACTGAAGTTTCCAACTTGAATTTTCTCCAGTTTATTACAAATGGGCAACTTTCATGTACATAATGTAAATAGCCTAAATTGTCTACATTAGATGTTGAGTGATAATTTACAGAATCAAAATCAGTACGTGACAAAAAATCAGCTACGTTACATTCAGATTTGACAAACTTTATGTCAAAATTATAGTTAGACAATATAAAAGACCAACGTTGGAATCTGTTTGCCGCATACACAGGAATACCCTTTTTAGCACCAAAAATATACACAAGAGGTTTGTGATCAGAAATTAGAGTGAAATGCTTACAAAACAAGAAATCATGAAATTTGGTTACACCAAAAACAATACTCAGTGCTTCTCTCTCAATCTGAGGATAGCGAGCTTCCGCATCGCTCAATTTTCTTGACGCATAAGCGACTGGGTGTTCGCTTTTGTCAGGGTACACATGGCTTAAAATTGCGCCAACAGATTTTGCTGACGCATCAACAGTTAACTTTATTGGAAGGTCTGGGTCAAAGTGAGCTAACACAGGTTTAGAAGTTAAGATTTCCTTAATCCTCGTCAGCGATCTTTCACAATCATGAGTCCACTGCCATGGGACATCCTTACGCAATAATTCATACAATGGTTGCAAAATTTTGGCAGCATTAGGGATAAACTTAAGGTAAAAAGTTACCATACCCAGAAATGACTTAAGCATACTTACATTGTCAGGTGTTTTGGCTTGTAAAATAGCTCTTACATGTTTGTCAGTTGGGTGAAGCCCATTACGGTCAATACGATGTCCTAGGTACACAATAGATTCTTTGGCAAAAGAACATTTCTCGCCCTTTACTTTTAGACCGCAACTCTGAAGTAAACCTAACACATTTTCCAATCTAGAGTTGTGCTCAGTTAAGTCTTTACCTGTAACATAAATATCATCCAAAAGAGCACCGACACCCTCCATTGAACATAACAAGTTGTCAATTACTCTTTGAAATTCAGCTGGGGCGCTTTTAATACCATAACATAACCTTGTATATGACATTAAACCCATATGGGTATTGATAGTGGTCAAATGTTGACATTCCTCAGTCAAAAGCAATTGTTGATAAGCATCCTTAAGATCTATCTTAGAAAAATAACATGCACCACTAAACTTAGCATAAATGTGATCAATACGAGGCAAGGGGTACTCAGTACCTTCTAATACAGGGTTGATTGTCAATCGGTAGTCACCACATATCCTGACGGATCCATCGGGCTTTAACACAGGCACTATTGGTGTAGCCCACTGGCTATAGTCAACTTTCTTGAGAATACCAAGGTTAATTAACCTATTTAATTCATTTCCAACTGGTACCTTTAAAGAAATAGGTAGAGATCTTGCTTTAAAAAACTTGGGTGTGGACCCTTGAGAAATATTAAGTGTCACTTTATACTTATTAAAAGTACCTAACTTGTTGTCAAAAACTTCAGGGAAATTCTTGAGAACCGTACTTACACAACTTGGTACATCAGATAGGCTAGAAGTTGTAATTAAAGGTGTAGGCCTAATGAAATCATTTCCCTTCAATTCGCAATCATTCCGCGATGGTTGGATGTTATTGAGGTCAATGTGAACCGTATTGTTACATAACATTCCCAAAGTACGCATGCCATCCCTACCTAATAGGGGTGGTCCACCATTTGGGACAACATAAAAAGTTAGCTTATGTGGCACCTCACTAAACTTGGAATCAATGACAAACTTACCAATAGGCTTAATAACATGACCTACATAATCAGTTAGTTGATTGTCACTTTCACACAGTTTTTCAGAGGAACAAAAGTTGTTATAAAACTGCTGAGAAACAACATTGTACATAGATCCAGAGTCAATTTCCATCATCATAGGCTTACCTTGAATTTCAATTGGCACTTTTAAAGGTTGAACATATTTTAAGTCCAAGTCTGGCCTATGTACAGTAGGTTAGGAATACAACCGCCACAGCCAAAAAACAAAAATTTTTTTAAGTGTATTTTATGCAAGAAGTCTGTAAATATTAGTTTTTAATTAATGTGTAAATAGTATGTTAATATGCCACTGACGCAATCTATCCGACATTGTCGGTCAAGGATTAAGGACACAAGTATCAAGTATCAAGTATCAAGTATGTTTAAACTTCACAGAGCTAGGGGGCTCTACTTCAATTTTAAAAAATGTTTCCCCAAAATTAACTTCATCTGTGTCATTAAGATCTTGATCTGCATCCCCGTTCTGCGCTGTGGCATTTTCACTAAGTTTACCGGTACCGTCCATAAACTTGGCTTTAAATTTTGGTAGGCCGGGTTTTTTTTATTAAACTTAGGCTTACCTTTCTTCTTACACACCGGAGCTAAATGGCCCTTTTCATTGCAAATGTGACAGATGTAGTCCTTGTAGTTGCAATCAGCGCTGGAATGGTTAGTCCTGCCACAATGGTTACACTTAGGCTTAGGCCTAGAAGAGAACTTGTTATTACCACTAGGCTTACTCATCTTGCTGTATCCATGTTTATACTTGGATAACTGGTTACAATCTGCAGGTTCAGACTTAATAGGCAACAAATTTTTGTCGCTTACCTCCTTGGAGACAGCTAAATTTAACATTTTGTCAAATGTAGTAGTGGTCTTCGAAGCATCCTCCTCGAACAGCCTATCTTGGATTTTGGGGTCTCTAAGGCCCAAAGTTAACACATCACGCATAAGCAGTTCCAATTCTGTATCGAAACCACATTCACCTGCTAGACTCCTTAACCGGGCTGCAAATTCTCTAATGGATTTATTGTGGTCCGGTCGAGCCTGATAGAACTTTCTCCTACTGGCAAAATAGGAATGAATAGGCTCAAAATGAGATTCTAATAATTTGATTAGATCATCATACTTGAGGTCAGAGAACTTCTTAGGTACACTCAAACTTGTGAGTAACCTAAATGTATTATCCGAAATGGAAGTAATAAGCAAAGCCTTTTTCTTTTCTTCATCTTTAATTTCATTGACAATAAAAGAATTCTCTAATTTTGACTTGAAAATAGCGAAATCGCCAGAAGAGTGATCAAAATATAGAGTATGTTGGTTCATCTTGAAACCTTATGGTCTGTTACCTTATTTAACGAATATACGTTCATCGGTGGTTTTGCACACATTTGCCGATTTGTCCATCGTCGCCATTTGTCAGGCTCTTGAATTAAAACACTACATTTTATGCTGAAGTACAGTTTATTAAGTTGCAAATGGATAACTTTTACATAACTGAATAACTGAATTTAGGTTAGACATCATCAATACTCATTGGAGGTTATAGATCTGAGAGAAAACGGAAGCATAGAAAATACAAAAATGTTACAGTAGCAGTACTACCAAGGCAACTGCCTTAAAAGCAAAGACTTATAAAATAAACATAATCTCACTATACAAATATCAGTTTATAACAAAATGCAAATTAATAGAAACCAGAACGGCAGTGACAATATAAAACTGTGTGTTCAAATCGTCAAGGATTACACTTTGAATGATATCATACATAAAAGTATTGAGTACCAGTGAATACAGTTGCTGTTCATAGAATGTGATTCCTATACTGTTCATAGATCAATAATTTGTTCTATGAACATTTCTATACATGCAGGATATTAGTTTATTTATGTGCATTCATTTAATATCAATCAATATTAGTTGGTTACTGAAATAGCAACTTAATTACTTAGATACGCAATTACTTAAATTGAGAAATGAATATGTAACTTCAACAGTAGAGTCATTTTTACATTCATACGGACTATTGTTAACAATAACCAATAAATAACCTTACATATAACATCCTATATTAATAGTATCCAGCAAAGGTCTTTAGTTAAAAAGATAAATGTGCAACGCAGTTAGAGGTAGAATTAGTTGCAACTACTGTCGTAATGAATGCTTTTGCCTTACCTCACTTTGTTACGTATCTTCTACTAGATTACGTCATACAGTATAGTTGATATATAGTGCCTATAAAAAACCAAAATACTTGTAGAATTCAAGCTTCAAATATAGAAACAAAATTTTACATATGATTTTAGTGTCAATTTGCAACATAAATAAACGCACAATGTCTCGTATTGTGGGCTTACTAAATTCAACGGAATAGATATCACCTTCTATATTCAAAATTTATTATTATTTGACTTTCAATGTAGCATAGTAAATGATTGTAGCCATTAACTTCAATACTTCATACATATAGTTATTACTAAAATATTCGGAAAGTATAGATATCACTTAATAATGATTTTTTAACCATAAAGCCTGAACTTGTTTTACCCTAATAGGTACATCGTAATAACATCAGTTATGTTTATCAGATTTGGATAAATGGTGACTGTTAAACAATTTTACTTAGAGTAATGAGTTGATTTTATAGGGACACGGGATTCATGAGATGTATCCAAATTCATGCGTGAAAGTGTAATTATACTATCAACAAGTCGAAGCTTATACTATTTCACTCACCATACATAAAAACTGTATAAATTAAAAACATTAAATACATAATTCTATTAATACCTGTTTTAGACTATGTTAACCGATGAAATGAAAGGTAACTATATTAAAATATGCTCAAAAAAATTTTAAACTATTCTACGCAATAAAAAAATTAATATCTCAGGGAATAATATTGGTGTTATACTTTCTATAGGGATGAATTTTACCATGAGTAATTACTATTATTCTTCTTAAGTGGATATCTTTTAAATTGGGCTTACATATATCGTTTGCATATTTGGCAACATGTCTTTTCTTGAACGAAAGACAAAACCAATTGTTAAACAAACTCCTTATCTAGTTGAAGAAAAACTCGATTTCTTACTCCGAGAAACAAGAAAACCCTTTTCATCAATTCTGCTAAACTCGTCTACAACATTTAATAATCTTCCCCCCTCACAACTTATCCTTGACTTTCTAGAGTTTGTAAAAGGTTTACCACAGAATCAATATTCTAACTTTAGGAAACTTGTGTATTATTTACGTTTTCGAGAGTTCACTAACACTCTCTTAATTAACTATCGTTGGTAGCAGTCCACAAACAATTGGAATTTAATGTTTCAAGAAAAATGTTAGTTCCAATAATATAATAATTCTAAAATGAAATAATTAGTTGTATGTAATACATAGTTGGAAATCTTACTTTAGAGAAATTGTAAGTTATTATTTTTATGAAATGAATTATTTGAAAAAGTGCCTTATTTATAATAAGCTCTGTAGTAAACCATTTTAGTGAGTACAATTTATGGAATTCATTTTATATTTTTACTTATCGTAATGTTAACAAAGTTTATTTTAATTAACTTATGATAAAAAAAATCATACGAATACATATATCGACTCTTAAATTGTCATATTTCAATATTCTATATACGTGTTTTGCATGTTTTTTATGAGAATCCAAAAAATATCAGTATTTTTGTTCAATAGTTCTAAATCAATGTGGGTAAGTTTAAATTTGATTATTATTTTTTAATATTAGAAATATCGTTTATATATTTTTTCCATATACAAGAGATTCATAATTGGGTAAGTTATAGATGTAGAAGTACCAAATAAATATTTTGTATTCTTTAGGGAACGAAACAATTTTAATACAGGTAGTAAAACAGGAAGCGGTGCGCCAGTGAATCTCAAATATCAAAACTCATTCGTATTCAGTAGAGAATCACTTTTCTCTTGATATCGAGGCACACGTAGAGTTTTCATTACGAGCTTTCTAATTTGTAGAAAGTTCGTCAACAACTTTATACCACGATTTATAAGATTTTGTAATTGAAATAAGATTCATTAACAATCCTAAATGACGTTTTATCTTTTAAGGTTTTACATAGTTTTAGTGTACTAAGATACGTTTCAGCCAGGTTAATATTGGGGTGTTGTTATGAGGTGGGCGTTGCCGATCTATATTTACTGGTGTTTTCTCTCTTGTACTGTAATATTACCAAAGAGAATCTGTTGTTTAGCTTGTATGAAAATAGGAAAGATTTAGTCAACATTAACGCACTTAAATCGTTGCTGAACCACACAATGCACAAGTAACAAGTTCCACAATCTAAATGGAATCGACTATAAATTACCCATAACTAATAGTACAGTCATAACATTAACAATAAGCTGTTCCTAACCTAACCTAACCTACTAACCTAACCTAACCTATCCATTAAACTGTGGATTAACTTGTTTTGTGAAAAAAATACTGAGATGGTTTTGTAATACTACTTCCTCTATTTCATCAACCATGAATAATTGCTCTATCTTAAATATGAATTTGTGATCCAAGTCATGGATCCCTTAATGATGATGAACTCTCTTACTATACGTAAGAATTAATTTTCGTCATTTTACATTTTATTGACTAGGCCAATTTATTTACAATTTCATCTTCCTACTGAATAAAAAAATAAATGTCAATCAGAAACAATATTACCTTAAGAATTTGATGTATCTTCCATATTTAAGACGAAAATTAGGTGAGTAGTAATTAAGTTATTAACCTATAACAAATAGCAAGTAATAATAACAACTCTAGTTAACTGTACCACTTGAACTGAGCAGACGACGCCATAATAGTAAATCAATCCGAGCAATGGATGGTTGGAGAAATAAAGTTTGAGATCAGGTGAAGTTTGCAGACTGAGACTACTGGACTGAAAGAAAATCTCGAGAATCTAACTTTATTGTGAGAATTATTTTTGTAAGTTTGTTTGCTACCCTTTAAGTATATATTAAACATAGTAGTTATGTTGATTTCCATCCATTCTAAACAAAGACCTCAATTTTGATAATAGCTATATGATCGTACCAACAGTCTTTAATGCAATTTTCCATCCGTAAACCGGGTGATGTTATTTTAAACAGACACAAGGTATAATTTCAAGTCGATGAGCTAATTCACACTTCTCTACTACAATATGTTATTAATTCAGTCAAATATATTTGAAAATTGAAAAAAAATATTTTAAAATACTTTGATTAAGAATCTTATGGTAGAAATCAGTTGTTACTAGGTGGCGTTCGCAGAGGCATCCACAAAATTGAGCGGAGTCATCAAGGGTTCATATTATATTGTTTTTGTCTTACTGCAGTAAAAACAGTATTTTTTCATGCATGCGCTGCGGGTCTAAAGTAGCATTTTTAATATTTAGGGAGTACAAATCGTTTTTAGCCTCTATGGAGTAAAAATCAGCTGTTGTCAACTCAGTTGTAAATTTCGATTGTAAACGATTGCATGTATCGAAAATATGTATCAATTTTTGCTTCGTAATCATTTTCATCATATTACAGTCTACAGTGTCTTCCCGTAGCATTTTAGCATTGCAGATACATTAATCCATTCCCAAACTCAACACTGCTCACATTTACTACTTCCTTCACCACACCCTACGTCGTGGACCTGTTTCCCTCTCTTCCCATAGCATTTTAGGATTGCAGATACATTAATGTAATTGCCAAAGACAGTTCCCACACTCTGCGCTGTTAGCCTTACTACTTCCTTCACCATTTACTACGTCATTGGCCTGTTTCCTTCCTTTCTCATAGCATTTAAGTATTACAAATTCACTTATCCATCTGCTCAAACGGTTCCCCCACTCTGCACTGCCAGCCTTTACTACTTCCTTCACCACTTACGTCGTGGACCTGTATTCATCGCTTTCCATAGCATTTTAGTATTTTAGATACGTTAATCTAATTGCAACAAACATCCCCACTGTCCGTACTGCTAGACTTTACTACTTCTTTCACAATTTCCTATGTCTTGGGCATGCTTCCATCCCTTCTCATAGCATTTCAGCATTGCAGATACATTAAAACTGCTACAAACGGTTTCCAGTTCCCACACTCCACACTGCTCACCTTACTACTTCTTTCACCTGTTCCTACGTCGCGGATCTTTTTCCCTCTCTTCCCATAGCATTTTAAGATTGCAGATACCTGAATCTAATCGTCATAAACAGATCCCACACTCCAAACAGCTCGCCTTTACTACTTCCTTCGCCACTTCCCACATCGCGGACCTGTTTTCCTCCCTTCCCATAGCATTTTAGGATTGCAGATACCCTTATCTTATCGTCATAAACAGTTCCCACACTCCGGACAGCTCGCCTTGACTACTTCCTTCACCACTTCCTACGTCGCGGACCTGTTTCCCTCCCTTCCCATTGCACTTAAAGATTGCAGATACCTTAATCTAATCGTCATAAACAGTTCCCGCACTCCGGACTACTCGCCTTGACTACTTCCTTCACCACTTCCTACGTCGCGGACCTGTTTTCCTCCCTTCCCATAGCATTTTAGGATTGCAGATACCCTAATCTAATCGTCATAAACAGTTTCCACACTCCAGACTGTTCACCTTTACTACTTCCTTAACCTCTTCATACGTCACGAACCTCAAGCTAGTGTCGTCATTTGATTATAGTACCTGGGGACCGAGCTTTGCTCGGGGGAAATCATTAGTTCACTCTGAAAGCACCGTAGTATTGGAGATACATAAATCCACACATCTACATCCTACACAATTTCCTACGTCATGGACCTGTTTCCCTCCATTCCATTGCATTTAAAGATTGCAGATACCTTAATCTAATCGTCATAAACAGTTCCCACACTCCGGACTACTCGCCTTGACTACTTCCTTCACCACTTCCTACGTCGCGGACCTGTTTCCCTCCCTTCCCATAGCATTTTAGGATTGCAAATACCTTAATCTAATCGTCATAAACAGTTCCCACACTCCGGACAGCTCACCTTGACTACTTCCTTCATCACTTCCTACGTCGCGGACCTGTTTTCCTCCCTTCCCGTAGCATTTTAGGTTTGTTGATACCTTAATCTAATTGTCATAAACATTTCCAACACTCCGGACAACTCGCCTAGACTACTTCCTTCACCACTTCCTACGTCGCGGACCTATTTTCCTCCCTTTCCATAGCATTTTAGGATTGCAAATACCTTAATCTAATCATCATAAACAGTTCCCACGCTCCAGACAGCTCGCCTTGACTACTTCCTTCACCACTTCTTACGTCACGGACCTGTTTCCCTCCCTTCCCATAGCATTTTAGGATTGCCCATACCCTTATCTAATCGCCATAAACAGTTCCCTCACTCCTGACAGCTCGCCTTGACTACTTCCTTCACCACTTCTTACGTCGCGGACCTCTTTCCCTCCCTTCCCATAGCATTTTAGGATTGCCCATACCCTTATCTTATCGTCATAAACAGTTCCCACACTCCGGACAGCTCGCTTTGACTACTTCCTTCACCACTTCCTACGTCACGGGCCTGTTTCCCTTCCTTTCCCAAAGCATTTTTGATTGCCCATACCCTTATCTAATCGTCATAATAGTTCCAACACTCCGGACAGCTCGCCTTGACTACTTCCTTCACCACTTCCTACGTCGCGGACCTGTTTCCCTCCCTTCCCATTGCACTTAAAGATTGCAGATACCTTAATCTAATCGTCATAAACAGTTCCCGCACTCCGGACTACTCGCCTTGACTACTTCCTTCACCACTTCCTACGTCGCGGACCTGTTTTCCTCCCTTCCCATAGCATTTTAGGATTGCAGATACCCTAATCTTATCGTCATAAACAGTCCCCACACTCCGGACTGCTCGCATTTACTACTTCCTTCATATCACTTCCTACGTCACGGACCTGTTTCCCTCTATTCCCATAGCATTTTATGATTGCCTTTACTACTTCCTTCACTACTTCCTACGTCACGGACCTGTTTCCTTCCCTTCCCATAGCATTTTAGGATTGCAGATACCTTAATGTATTCGTCATAAACAGATCCTAGACTTCGCACTGCTACCCTTGACTACAATGTATCGAGTAATATTAAGTATAATCTTTGCTCAATATTAACAAGTGATGTTTTTCCTTTTGTACTGTATTTGTAATTTCCTAGTATACTGTGGGTAGTTGGCTTATTATGAACACATGCTAAAACTTCAAATCTTTTGTTTACTTTTTACTTGTTATTTAATTCAGCCAACATGGTTACCTAGCAACCCATAAGACTAATGTTAAGAAAATGTGATTTTCAGTTTCATTTTTCTACGGATTCCTGAGAGACTTTTTTAACGCCATATAGATGTTGGCGCTCACCGATATGGTCTTTATCACCATGCAAAATTTGAAAACGATTGATTCAGCCGTCTAGGAGGAGTTTGCGTATTACGAAATGCATAAAAGTCGACGTATAAGAGCTTCGCTCGCTTCGCTCGCTCCGCTCAATAAATACTATCTTTTACAGACTATTATTCTTGTGTGTTAAATAATATTTCGGTATATTTCAGGCTTAAAATGAAATTTAACGCTACTGTGTAGATTCCTCCCACAATTAACACATGTAAACCACAAGTGTGAACCTCAATCTCGGGTTGACCAAAGGTAATTGATAACCAGACTGTTAATAGCCGGTAATAGACCATTACACCATTGAAGTAGTCTAAATACTGTTTGTCAAGTAATGGAATAATATATGGGGTAGTGAGATATAATTTATTAATAGCTTAGAAGTTAAAAGAATCCAAACACTCTATTAATAAACATATTATTTTTTGATATTATTTTGACAGAGATAAATATCTTTAACAATCCGGTTTTAATTTTCTCTAGAGCTTAAAATTAATATTAAAGCAGACGTGTTTCATTAAAAAGTACATATCAAAAGTTATTATAGTCATAACCATTTGTATGCTATTTTACACACACACATAGATATAGAATAATTGGTATATGGAATGGTATAAAATAAGTACTAACTTTGATGTATGGTCAAAAAGACCATTATAAATCAAAAGGGTAGCTTGTAAAACAAAACAAGTGAAATAGGTCAAACATTTTGCTTGACTTTGACTGTGCCTCAAACCATAGTTACCTGTGACATCAGATTCAAAAAGAAACACTAACAAAAGTTCTAACCTCTCATTGAAAAAGTCATATTCTTAAAATAGTTTTTAAAAGAGAGCTAAACTCACCTTTAACGGAATAAGTATATACACTACTATTTTCCACTAGCTTTCACATCTTTTTTACCTTTGCCGTATATGAGTACTAACATCGATACATGCTTAAAGCTAATTTTCTTTGAATTTAGGCTATTTATAGCAATACTTGATACGAAAAAGGGTATTTAGGCCTTTGAGCATTAATAATGTTTTAACTTGGAATATTCGTCTCCCAAGAAGAGAATATTTTAAAGCTTGGGTCAATTGCTGATTGTAATTGGTAGAACTTATTATTTTGTGGTTTACTTACTAACGTCAAGGTAATATTACTGTCGTGTTCAATTTTAATCTGACACTCTTTCGGGAAGCTTAAACTTTAATGGATTTTTTTTGTGAATGTAACATTGGTTTACGTAAATATTTTTAATTTTACTATGAAAGCAATGCAAATTTTATGCACCGTAATTTTCTGAAGGCTTAATAATGTACTTCTTTTTGCAATCGCAATTTATATGTTTACGTAAGCCTAAAAAAAAACTACTAAAGTAACTATCAAAGTAAAGTTGACAGAATTTCTTAGCAGAATCGTTTGTCATGAGGTAGCTAACATCAGCTTACTCTGGCTTTCTTATAACTTTGGAACTGGCTAAAGACATGATAATAATAGATTCTAAATTATTAAGAAACTAACTGATTGATTCGTCACCCAGAATTAATCATGTTGTGTTCACACGAGTTGTGGCCACTGCGAAGACGTTGCGATCGGTTGTTAAATGTGTAAACATATTCGTGATGTTTAGTGTAAACTATTTTGTGTTATGGCGGTTTTTTTTCTTATATTCAAGACGAAGCAAAAGTAAAGCAAAAGATGATGTCACTGTATTGACGAAATACGTGGTAATCCATAGGAAAATGGAAGGCTAGACGGTCACATTAATATTTATGTCGTATATGTTTTGTTAAGCAGACGATGCCAACAGCAAAACATATACATTAACATGTGACATTAACCTGGCATCTTTTGTGTTTTGATTATTCGACGTTATCAACTAATCAAAAATTAGTCATTAGTCTCAATTGTGAATCATTCGTGTTACCTTTGTGATAAACAAAAGATGATTGTGATTAAATCTCTGACAAAAGGAGCATAGGGCGAACCACAGAATGAATTGGTAAAGACACAGATTAATCTATTCAAGCTAGAATCACAGGTCGTTGATAATTAATTGCACTCAACCTCTTTTATTCATCTAATTGTATTCAGCACTTCAGACAGTGTAAAATTGTTCTGGAAAACGGGGGTTTTAAAATATAATTTAATTAAAAGAATTTAATTTCTAAGTTTAAACTCGTCATTACTAAAAACGCATTAACAACATTATCATTATTAAAGCACAGTGTAATCTGTGTTAATGTAATAAGCTCAAGAAAAGAAATGGCATTTTTTTGTATTTCTCTTGCATGATTTGCCCCCCGTAAGATATAATCATCATTTTGGCAAGTAATAGTTCAAAGATTTGATCGATATTCAACTATTACACATTAGTAGGTATTTAATCAGGCTGTTATAAATGATAGGCTTTGCTGCTTAAGCTTCCCACACCTTCATTATTTACTGAACTGCTTAGACTATGTGTCTAGTTAATATTCAGATAATGCAACATAATGTTACTTGACGGCCAGAAATAAAAAAAATCTAGCCTTTATAAGTTAAAACAAAATATTTTTAGTTGTTTTTTTTATTTAGAAATATACCTAAGGAACCCTAGAATAAAATTATTAAATTATTTCAGTGAATTATGCAAGTATTTTATTTATGTGCGGTAACTTAAATATATAGGAGTTATTGTTTATACATCTACAAAAAAAAAAAAATAAATAAATAAAATAAGTAAAAGAAATAAATCCAACGTAACTAAATTTCTAATAACCTTACTTGGGAGTCTGCATTTGCTTTGAAATATTAAACTACTACCAAGAATCTCATTATGTCGACGAAAGTATAACATTATTATAATAACAAGACTCTCTGGAGGAATTTCACAAATCAATTTACGAGCCTCAAGTCAGGCAAATTTATTTTATTTGAAACCTTTCTTAGAAGTAATATGAAAGACGAAAATACATTTTGATCCAAAAAAGGTCACAATGAAATTATGTTGTAAGAAATAAAATTAAATTTGGAGTAGAAAACTCCTGCAATGTTGCCCATAAAAAGATGAGGTGACAGAATACTGTGCGAACTAAGATAAAATCTAAGAACTCTTGGAAAACCTGTATACTAGTATATACAGTTAAATGATACAGTAGGCCTACATATAATCGTGCCCAATGAATTTGGATTTCATGGGATAGTATAGAAAATTGAATAAATTTGAATACAAAATTGAACGGAAATATTATGTTTGCTTTGTATGCTAATTTATCAAAATTATATTGTATGCTAAGACTTGTGTTGTTTTTTATTCTATGTTAGATACATAAAAAATATTTGTAATTTATTAACAATTTTAATATCATAATTTGCCTTAAAGTAAGTATAAGTAAAAAAAATAAATAATACAGGCTTTATCTGATCCCAACTTATAAAATAATCGTCAATATATACCTTTAATTCTTTTGATCCCATAGGAAAATATTAACACAGTGGGAATAATAATAGGCTAACGCAGTGAATAGAGGAATATCTCAATTAGGTTACAATTAAAAAATATCTTGAATATAGAAATTACAAGTTCTCGAGTATGAATTTTGCAACGATTATTATTTTATTGTTGTTATATTACAAGATTATATAAAAGCATAATGTGAAATATCACATAACAGCTATATATAATACAACCATGAACAAATACATGAATTTATTAAAATAAAGAGGGGGATTTAAGGTTGTAAAACCTACAGACGAAGCAAACCATCCTCCGAGAAATACACTTCTATAGCTTTAGATTATGTAGCATTACAATAAGTATAACAAATCAACATAGGCTAAGACTTAATAAACATAGTTTTAAAAGGTAATTTGTCAGCCATTTCCTCAATTATGTCGTAATTTGTTAAAATTTGATTTTAAATTTTGATTCAAGTACGAATAGCTAAGATTTGCGTTGTGCATGTTACTGCTTAGTTCGATCAAATAAAAGACATGTTTAACCTCTTAAAACCACAAATTAAAAAGGGAGACTTTTAGTCTGGTTACCATTTGACATAGTAATAGGAATTACTTTTAACTCAAATTAATAGATTATTAAAAACAATAATTAAAAACATTCCACTTGGAATCAGGTTAAGTCAACAAACAATGTAAAATAACCCCTTGGCACTAGGATATTGTGTATTCTACCAAAATGTTAATTTCAAGCATTCCCTTCATGCGATTCAGTGGGCAAAACTTTGGGACTTCAAAAATACAATTAAATAAATTGAACCTGCATTAGCTGTCTATTAAATTTCTTAGTACTCGAACTCATTTGAAGTGTGAAACTGAATATGGTAGGAGTCTAATGCCAAGCATAGCTTGTAATGGATGCTTTAGATGCCGTAGCTTTAAACCTGTGGGCTAGGCATGCATATTCTTAAGCACAACATTTTGTTAGGGTAAGAAAATAGCTAGGGAAATAGTTAGGGGGTTTGGGGTTTTTGGACAAATATGGGAAAATTTATTTAAAATATACCAAAGCATTTAACACAAAAGAAAACCAAATCAGGAAAATGTGTTCAATGGATTTCAAAAACTTAAATAAATTACTACGTCCCTTAGTAAAAAAACGTTTAAAGATTACAGGGCTTACAAGAAGCAAAACTAAACTATTGATTTAAAAATCGCATTTACCACAAAAGGACCACAATTTTAAAGGGCTGCATTACAGAACTCGTTGAAGAAAAGCTGACACAAAAACAAAACTTAAACTACAAATGATCAAAGACGCTAGTTCCGTTTGTTGTTTCAACAGATTTGCCACAAAGGTGGCCGACCTTACTAAGAGGAAAGATTATAAAGACCGCCAGTAAAAAAATCTTTGTTCAACCTTTGTCTAAAGTAGTTTTTAAGGAAAACAAGTTGTTCGTTGAAAGTTACTCGAAAAGAACATTCGATTCGCAGAGTTTTTTTTTCAGACATTTCTTTACTAAGTTAAAAAGTGTGTATTCCGAATTAAAATTTAACGCAGTTTAATAAAAATCCCTAATCGTAATTTACAGAAACAATTTAAAAAGTAGCTTGCAATAGAAAACTGATAGATATTTATTTTATTCAAAGGCATTAAACAATTTCCTGGTAAATATGCCTTGCAACTAATCTTGACATAAAGATATACAATGAGTAATAGAGTGTTAAGATTCTAGGTAAATTTGTATTTATCATGGTTATGTGCAGCCTAGAGTTTTAAAGAGCTGTAAAGATTACGGTAAGTTAAAACATCTTTGTTCCGGCTTTGTCAAAAAAGCTTTTAAGGAAAAGGAGCTGTTAATTAAAAGTTACTTAAAAAGAAAATTCAATTCGCAGAACTATTTCTCAGATAGTTTCTTACATAGTCAACAGAAGTTACATTCACGTGGTATTGCAAATCAAAATTTAAATTCAGTTAAATAAACAAACTTCCAAACCTAAGTTACGGATTTTTTTTTAAATAACTATAATTTAATAAAAAAATACTTATAAAAACATTATAATTTTGTAAAGGGATAAAAAATACTGATAAATATGGTGTGCACCTGACGTTGACGTAAAACATATACAATATGTAAAAACTTTGAAGTTTAAGAAGAAAAAACCTACCATGGTTAAATGTTTAGGGTAACACAATTTTAAATACAAAAATAATTAATCAAAACTGATTTATAACATAAGCGAATATTTAATTATATTCATAAAAGGTTTATTTTCAAAATCAAAAAAACTCTTTTGTCTAATGTCAAGTCTAATTAAGGTTCTTTTTTGTTGAGCAGTATGCATGTACTAAAAGCATCAACAAAACTTGTAAGTGCAAAACCACAAAAGGAGTTTGCAGAGATATGATTTAATTTATTCAAGTGGGGAATACAGGTTGTTGATAATTATTCTACTCAATTACCTATCTTCATCTCATCGTATATAAATCTCAGTCTAATGCCGTTCTCAAAACTATGTATTTATTGAAACAATATTAGTTACGTGTAAAACTGACAATAAAGCATTAACATAAATATTAAAATGGATTAAAAAATACTATAACGAAGGACCATCAAGACAGCCTAAAAGGGATTTACTCTTATCAATCATAATAATTATCGAAATTAGTTAAAAATATTTACTAGACGCCTAGTATTGCCTAGTGTTATATTCAAGTAGACGATTTACATATATATCTAAGGCTATGATAAGTGGTTGGTTTTGGTCCGCTTTCTCAGTGTCGTAGAAAAGTTCCGGAACGGTTGAATATATTTTTTACCAATATAGATAAAGCAATGAGACTTGGTAGATTAATTAAAGCCATAAATTTCTACTCTTTTAAGCTATTTTCACTTTTTTATCGTGGGGGACGGCACACGAGGAGCCAGACAAAATGTTTAAAATAACAGCATAGGTCGAGTTTGTTAATACTTAGTTTTGCTCAACCCAATGCAAGCTTTGATATGTTAAGAGCACAACAAGCACACAATCATTGGAAACAAATTAGTTTTAGAATGTGAGAGCTTGTACTGTAGAGGCATGTTCAGGAACATTAGTATGTTTAGCCGCCATCTTGAATTGACCGAGTAGAACCCTCTTAACTCACAGCATATTGCCATTACTCGTCCGTATATTTATTTAGTTCTGTGATTACATACACGAAACAATGTTAAATTTGTAATCCACTACTAACGGAATAGCAATATTTCAACAATCTAAATGGCATAGTCCTTTTTGAGATTTTTTTGACAAAAACTAAATTCGGTCAAATTTGATAAAATCAATTACATTCATATGTATCGAACCCTTTAAATTAATTTTCCCTAGGGATAAACCCAGCTTAAAAGTTAATAAAAATACAATTTTACAAAGGATTTACAAGCTTTCAAACGCAAATTGTATTCGCCGACGGATTGTCGACCTGGTAGTGAATATACCACAAACGCTTCTAAATTACCAATTGCCTATCTGCATTCATGAATAATAATGAACAAGGATTTATCAATCTGTCAATCGTATGGATTAAATGTTGGAGTGCAAATCAGTGACTGTCAAATTCCATCTCTGATTGACTCTCTTTTCGTCACAATAAAATATAACACTCCCAAGTAAAATAATTTATTAGAGGTAATTAATCATCAATAACTACATAGTTTAAATGCAAAATAACTGACCAAGTTTGATTGAATTACTATGTAAGTTACTGTTACTAAACAAACCAACCAAATCTAAAGACTTAAATTTTTACATATATTACCCGTTTGCATTTAATAATATTGTTTCGAGGAATTATAGTGTGCAATAAATATGAAACTATACGACAAATAAGAGTCATGGTGCGAAAAGGTGATGAAATATATTTCTGATAACCCTATTATACTGCGTACAATACATTCAATGTATAAGATATTACGATGCTAAGCGAGCAGACATCACAGTCGTTGATTCCGCAAAATTTCAAAATTCCATTTTTAAATATTATCTTGATTTTGACCGATGAAAGAAAAAAATATTAAAATATGCTCAATCAAAATTTGAAAACAAATTACTTTTTTCGCAATAAATATTGAAAAAAAAATATTTTCTTGATTTTATGTTGTTTTTTTTTTTCCGGATCGGTATGATATTCAATAAAAAGGTTAAATTACCTGTGTCCAACGGTCGATCCTTATGCTGTGTCCTTATGACACAGGTAATTTAACCTTTTATCAAAAAATATTGTTATGTTAGTGAAAAATATTGGCGTTATACCATCTATTGGGATGTATTTTACCATGAGTACCTACTATTCTTCTTGCTAAGTGGATATTTTTTAATTTGGGCTTACATATATCATTTGCATATTTTGGCAACATGTCTTTTCTCAAACGAACGATGAAACCAATTGTCAAACAAACTTCTAATCTAGTTGAAGAAAAACTCGATTTCTTACTCCGAGAAACAACAAAACCCTTTTCACCAATGCTGTTAAACTTGTCTACAACATTTAATAATCTTCCCCCTCTCAACTTATCTTTGACTTTCTAGAGTTTGTAAAAGGTTTACCACAAAATCAATATTCTAACTTAAGGAAACTTGAATTTTATTTACGTTTCCGAAGGGTTCACTCACTATCCATCTCTTAATTAACTATCGTTGGCAGCAGTCCATTAAACAATTGGCATTTAATTTGTTAGGAGTAAATTTAATTCAAATAATGAAGCACAATAAACTAATTAGTAGTATGTCATGCAGTTGTAAATGTCGTTCTTTAGACAAGTGCGTAATAAATTATTTTTATGTAATAAATTAAATGAAAAAGTGCTTTATTCATAATAAAGTCTGTAGTACACCATTTTAGTAAGTATAATCTATGGAATGTGTTTTATATTTTTCTCATCGTAAAGTTAACAAAGTTTAATTTTAATAACTTATGATAATCAAGTCCATACGAATACATATATCGACTCTTAAATTGTCATATTTCAGTATTTTTTTAATACGTGTTTTGTATGTTTTTAAAGAGAATCCAAAAATATCAGTATTTTTGTTCAATAGCTTTGAATCAATGTGGGTAAGTTTAAATTATTAATTAATTTTTTTATATTAGAAATATGGTTTAAATGTTTGCCATATACAAGCGATTCATAATTGTGTAAGTTATAGATATTGGAGTACCAAATAAATATTTTGTATTCTTTAGGGAATGGAACAATTTTAATACAGGTAGTAAAACAGGAAGCGGTGCGCCAGTGAATCTCAAATATCAAAACTCATTCGTATTCAGCAGAGAACCACTTTTCTCCTGATATCGAGGCACACGTAGAGTTTTCATTACAAGCTTCCTAATTTGTAGAAAGTTCATCAACAACTTTATACCACGATTTATAAGATTTGGTAATTGAAATAAGATTCATTAACAATCTTAAACGACGTTTAATATTTTAACGTTACACTTTATATAGTTTTAGTGTACTGTTATGGGTTTATATAAGGGTGATGAAATGAGGTAGGCGTTCCTGATCTATATTTACTGGTGCTTGTTCTCCTGTACTGTAATATTACCCAAGGGCACCTGTTTTTTATCTTAGGAAATAGGAAATAGGAAAAATAGGAAATATTTAGTCAACACCAACACACTTAATCATTGCTAATCGTAAAATGCACTAAGTAACACAATTTCACAATCCATGAAAAATATACTAGAATTATCCATAGCTAATCGTACAGCCATAACATTAATGATTGATAACAACTAGCTGATAACATTAAGCTGGTCTTAGTCAAAACCACTGAACTGTGGCCTAATACTTGTTTTGTTAAAATAATATTGAGATGGTTTTGTAATACTACTTCCTCTATTTCATCAACCATAAATAATTGCTCTATCTTTAATAACCGTCTATATATGAATTTGTGATCCAAGTCATGGATACCTTAATGATGATGAACTCTCTAATTAAACGTAAGAATTAATTTTCGTCATTTAACATTTTATTTACTAGGCCTATTTATTTACAATTTTATCTTCCTACTGAAAAAAATGAATGTCAATCAGAAACAATATTACCTTAAGTAATTGATGTATATTTCCATATTTAAGACGAAAATGAGGTGAGTAGTTATTAAGTTAATAACCAATAACAAATAGCCAGTAATAACAACTCTAGTTAACTGTACCACTTGAACTGAGCAGACGACGCCATAATAGTAAATCAATCTGAGCAATGGATGGTTGGAGAAATAAAGTTTGAGATCAGGTGAAGTTTGCAGACTGAGACTACTGGACTGAAAGAAAATCTCGAGAATCTCCCTTTATTGTGAGAATTATTTTTGTAAGTTTGTTTGCTACCTTTTAAGTATATATCAAACATAGTAGTTATGTTGGTTTCTATCCATACTGAACAAAGATCAATTTTCATAATAGATATTTCATTGTACCAACAGTCTTTAATGCAATTTTCCATCCGTAAACCGGGTGATGTTATTTTAAACAGACACAAGGTATAATTTCAAGTCGATGAGCTAATTCACACTTCTCTACTACAATATGTTATTAATTCAGTCAAATATATTTGTAAATTGAAAAAAATATTTTAAAATACTTTGATTAAGAATCTTATGGTAGAAATTAGTTGTTATAAATACTATATTTTACAGACTATTATTCTTGAGTGTCAGGAATATTTCGGTATATTTCAGGCTCAAAATGAAATTCAACGCTACTGTGTAGATTCCTCCCACTATCAACACATGTAAACCACAAATACGAACCTCAATCTCATGTTGACCAAAGGTAATAGATAACCAGACTATTAATAGTCAGTAATAGACCATTACGTCATTGTAGTAGTCTAAATACTGTTTGTCAAGTAATGGAATTATATATGAGGTAGCAAGATATTATTTATTAATTACGTAGAATTTAAAAGAATCCAAACACTATTAATAAACATATTTTTAAATATTATTTTGAAAGAGAAAAATATCTTTAACAATCCGGTTTTAATTTGCTCTAGAGCTCAAAATAATTATTAAAAGCAGACGTGTTTCATGAAAAAGTACATATCAAAAGTTATTACAGTCATAACCATTTGTATGCTATTTTACACACACACACATAGATATAGAATAATTGGTATATAGAATGGTATAAAATAAGTACTAACTTTGATGTATGGTCAAATAGACCAATATAAATCAAATGGGTAGCTTGTAAAACAACCAAGTGAAATAGGTCAAACATTATGCTTTACTTTGACTGTGCCTCAAACCACAGTTACCTGTGACCTCATATTCAAAAAGAAACACTAACAAAAAACTCCAAATTTTCTTTGAAAAAGTCATATTCTTAAAATAGTTTTTAAAAGAGAGCTAAACTCACCTTTAACGGAATAAGTATATACACTACTATTTTCCACTTGCTTTCACATCTTAATTTACCTTTGCTGTATATGAGTACTAACATCGACGTATGGTTAGAGCTAGCCCTCCTCATTGAATTTCACCGGCTATTAGCAGAAATTTTTTTAATATGAAGAAAGGTAATTTATAGTAATTAACATAATAGTGAAAATAGTACATAATAGATAATCGTATGGTAAAAAAGGGTATATTTGTAATTGCCAAAGGTCATTTAGCAATTATAGTGTATATAATATTTTAACTTGGAATATTCATCTTCCAAGAAGAAAATATTTTAAGCTTGAGTCAATTGCTGATTGTAATCGGTAGAACTGATTATTTAGCTCTTTACTATCCTGTTAAATTTTAATCTGACACTCTTTCGGGAAGCTTAAACCTAAATGGAATTTTGGTGAACGTAATAATGGCAACATTCAGTAAATATCTTAAATTTTATTATGATAGTAATGAGGATTTTATACACTATAATCTTTTGGGGATTTAATAATACACGTCTTTTAGCAATCACAATTTATAAGTTCACGTAAGCCTGAAAAAACTACTAAAGTAACTATCAAAGTAAAGGTAAGTCAATAACTAACTTTCATAAGCCAACATCAGGTGATTCTGGCTTTCTTATAACTTTGGAACTGGCTAAAGACATGATAATAATACATTCTAAATTACTAAGAAACTAATACTGATCACCCAGAATTAATCATGTACGTACGCGAGATGTGGCTACCGTGAATACGTTGGCTGTCGGTTGTTAAATGTGTAAACATATTCTTGATGTTTTGTATAAACTATTTTATGTTATGGCTGTTTTATTCCGATATTCAAGACGAAGAATAAGTGGATTACCTTATGATGTTACGTGCTGACAAAACACGTACTAATCTATAGCAAAATGGAAGGCCAAAAGGTCACATTGATATTTATGTCGTATATATTTGTTAAGCGGACGACGCCAACAGCTAAACATAATATACATTAACATGTGACATTAACCAAACACCTTTTGTGTTTTGACTATTCAATGTTACCAACTAATCAAAAATTAGTCATTAGTCTCAATTGTGAATCATTCGTGTTACCTTTGTGATAAACAAAAGATGATTGTGATTAAATCTCTGACAAAAGAAGCAGAGGGCAAACCACTGAACGGATTGGTAAAGACACAGATTAATCTATTCAAGCTAGAATCACAGGTTGTTGATAATTAATTGCACTCAACCTCTTTTATTCATCTCATTGTATTCAGCAATTCAGACAGTGTAATATTTTTCTGGAAAACGGGCGTTTAAGAATTTAATTTAATTAAAAGAATTTAATTTCTAAGTTTAAACTCGTCATTACTGAGAATGCATTAACAGCAATATCATTTTTAAAGCACAATGTAATCTGTGTTAATGTAATACGCTCTAAAAGAGAAATGACATTTTTTTTATTGCTCTTGTATGATTTGCCCCCCGTAAGATATAATTATCCTTTTGGCAAGTAATAGTTTTAAGAATCGATCAATATTCATCAATCAAACTTAGTAGGTATTAAATCAGGCTGTGATAAATGGTAGGCTTTGCTGCGTAAGCTTCCCACACCTTCATTATTTACCGAACTGCTTAGACTATATTGGTGTCTAGTGAATATGCAGATAATGTAAAATAATATTACTTGACGGCCAGAAATAAAAAAAACTGGCCTTTATAAGATATGACTAAATATTTATAGTTTCTATTTTTTATTTATAAATATCCCTAAGGAACCCTGGAAAAAAATTATTAAATTATTTTAGCGAATTATGCAATTATTTTATTTACGGTAACTACAATATTTAGGAGTTATTGTTTAAACATCTACAAACAAATGCAAATAAAATAAAATAAGTAAGAGAGATAAGACCAACGTAACTAAATATATAATAACCTTACTTGAGAGTCTGCCTTTGCTTTGAAATATTAAACTACTACCAAGAATCTTATTATGTCGACGAAAGCAATAATAACAAGACTCCCTGGAGGAATTTTACAAATCAATTTACCAGCCTCAAGCTTGGCAAATTTTTTTTATTTGAAACCTTTCTTAGAAGTAATATGAAAGATGAGAATATATTTTAATCTAAAAAAGTAACAACGAAATTATTTTGTAAGAAATAAAATTGAATTTGGAGAAGAAAACTCCTGCAATGTTGACGATAAAATATTAGGTGACCGACTTAGATACTAAGGTTCGTGCGTACTAAAATAAAATCTCTTGCAAGATCTGTATACTAGTAGATACAGTAAAATGATACAGTAGGCCTACATATAATCGTGGCTAGTAAATTTGGATTTCATGAGTTGTAGTTGATAAAAAAAAATTAATTACAAAATTGAAAGTATATATTCGGTTTGCTTTGTATGCTAATTTTTCTAAATTATACAGCTAGATTATACACTTATGTTGTTTTTTTCTATGTTAGATACATAAGAAATTGTAATTATTTTACAAATGTTAATAATGTAATGTAACTTAAAGTATGTTTACAGTAAAAAATCATAAAAAGGGCCGTATCTACTTCCAACTTGAATTATCATATATACAGGGTTAATAAAAATTGTGGAGCCCCCTGTTATTTTTTTAACGGCTTATACTAGAAAAACTTAACTCGGCACACCTTTATGGCATGTTATGAAGTACTTTTTGGGCATAACAGCCACTTGGTGTACATCTCCAAAATGGGGGATTTTGGGGGAAACTCAAAAATTTCAAATGGAAAGACCCATTGAGTGACCCCTTATTTTGAAGGTCCCGGTTCCTGGTCCAAAATGGAAGTTGATTAAAATCTTTAGAAATCAGAAATAACTTGCAATTTTATATTCAATTGGCTGCCATATTTTACTGTGTTAGGATAGAGACCTCTAGTTTGCGTTGTTAGTTTTATTTTACCAGGACCTTCAAAATGAGGGGTCCCTCGATGGCTCTTTCCATATGAAATTTTTTAGTTTCCCCCAAAATTTCCCATTTTCGGGATGTACACCAAGTGGCGGTTATGCCCAAAAAGTACTTCATAACATGCCATAAAGGTGTACCGAGTTTAGTTTTCTAGTATGGGTCGTTAAAACATAACAGGGGGTCTCAACACTTTTTACTAACCCTTTATTTAATACCTTTAAATAATTTGATCAGAAAATATGTATACAGTGGGAATAATAATAGGCTAACGCAGTGAATAGAGGAATACCTCTAAATCCATTGTGTTAAAATACACAAATATCTTGAATACGGAAATTACGTGCCCTCGAGAAAAAAAATTGCAACGATTATTATTTTATTGGGTTGTTTGAATTATAATACAGGATTATATAAAAGCATAATGTGAAATATCACATAAAAGCTATATATAGTACAACCATGATCAATTTCATAAATTGATCAATATAAAGAAGGGGATTTAAGGTCGTAAAACCTACAGACAAAGCTAACCATCCCTCAAGAAATACACTTATATACCTTTAAATTCTGAAGCATTACAATAAGTAATATAAAAAATCAACACAAAACTTGATAAATATTGATTTAAAAGCTAAATTTGCTAAGATTTGCGTTGTACATGTTACACCTTAGTTCGATCAAATGAAAGAAATATTTAACTTCTTAAAACCCCAAACTCAAAAGGGAGAATTTTAGTATAATTATTACTTCTAATAACAGAGTGAGGATGTGACTTACTTAGTAAAAGAAATTACTTACAATTAAAATTAAAAGTTTATTTAATAATTTAAGAATATTTCACTTCAAATCAGATTACGTAAACAAATAACCAAAAACTCCTTTGACACTACTGTGTATTCTATCAAAAGTTCATTTTAAGCATTCACTTCATGCGATTCAGTAGGGAAAACTTTGAACCCTTTGAAGAAACAGAAGAGTATTATTATTTGTTTCTGCTTAAATTAATAAACTACAAAAAATAACAGCCGAATATGGTAGTCTTCATAGAGTCTCATGCCAAGCATAACATGTAATGGATGTCTTAGACACCGTAGCTTTAAGACTTGTGGGATAGGCATGCATACTCCTAAGCACTTAACAATTTCTTTTAGGGTAAGAAAATACAGTTTGGGGCTTTTGGAAATACAGTATGGGAAAATGTATTTAAAATATAGCAAAGCAATTAACACAAAAGAGAACCAAATGCACAAAAATGTTTTCAATGGATTAAAAAAACTTAAATAAATTACAACGTCCCAAGGTAGAAAAACCTTTGAAAATAAGGGCTTACAATACGCAATAGTATTGATTGAGAAATTGCATTTACCACAAAAGGGTCACAATGTTAAAAGAGCTGCATTACAGAACTCGTTGAAGAAAAGCTGACACAAAAACAAAACATAAACTACAAATGATCAAAGACGCTAGTTCCGTTTGTTGTTTCAACAGATTTGCCACAAAGGTGGCTGACCCTGCAAAGCGTAAAGAGTATAAAGACCGTCAGTAAAAACATACTGTATTTGTTAACCCTAGTCTAAAGGAGCTTTTAAGGAAAACGAGCTGTTTGTTAAAAGTTACTTGAAAAGCACATTCAATTCATTCAATTCCATTTTTCAGATATTTCCTTTCTAAGTTAAGAAGTGTATATTCCTAATCTAAATTTATCACAGTTAAATAAAAATATCCTTTATCCTGATGTACAGAAATAATTTCAAAAGTAACTAAAGATTAGTAAAAAAAAATATTAATAATATGCAAATTTATTTTATTCAAAGGCATTACACAACTTACTGGTAAATATGCTTTGCAACTAATCTTGACATAAAGATATACAATGCTTAAAAGAGTGTTAAAATTCTAGATAAATTTGCACCTATCATGGTTATCTGCAGCCTAGAGGTTTAAAGAGCTGTAAAGATTACGGTAAGTTAAAACTTATCTTTTTTCCGGCTTTGTCAAAAAAGCTTTTAAGGAAAACGAGATTTGTTAAAAGTTACTCGAAAAGAAATATCAATTATCAGAACCATTTATCTAGTTTCTTACATAGTCAACAGAAGTTACATTCAGGTGGTATTAAATTAAAATTCAAATTTAAATTCAGTTAAATAAAAAACTTCCAAACCTAAGTTACGGATAAAAAAAAACTATAATTTAATTAAAAAACACTTGTAAAAAACATTATAATGTTTTAAAGGGATAAAATACTTATAAATATGGTGTGCACCTGAGGTTGACGTAAAACATATACAATATGTAAAACCGTTGAAGTTTAAGAAGAAAAAACCTACCATAACCATGGTAACCACATGATACCACATGTTTAACATGTTACATGGTTTAACATGTAACCACATGTTTAGATCAACACAATTTGAAAAAAAAATAATTACAAAAATAATTACAAAAATAGTTAATCAAAACTGATTTATAAACATAAGCGACGATTACATTATGTTCATGAAATGTTTGTTTTCAAAATATAATACTCTTTTGTCTAATGTTAAATCTAATTTAAAGTTCCCTTTTGTTGAACAGTATGGATGTAATAAAATCATTAACAAAACTTGTAAGTGCAAAACTACAAGAGGAGTTTGCAGAGATATGATTTAATTTATACAAGTGGGGAATACAAGTTGTTGATAATTATTATACTCAATTACCTTTGTTCATCTCATTGTATATAACCCTCAGTCTAATGCCGTTCTCAAAACTATGTATTTATTGAAAAAATATTAATAACGTGTGAAACTTACAAGAAAGCTCTAACATAAACCTCAGAATGGATAACAAAACACTATAACAAAGGACCATCAAGACAGCCTAAAAAAGGATTTACGTTTATCCATCATAATAATTAATTAAATAAGTTCAGAATCGTTACTAGCAAGTATTGCCCAGTGTATATTCAAGTAGACGATTTACATATCTATCTAAGGCTATGATAAATGGTTGGTTTCGGTACGCTTCCTCAGTTTGGTAGAAAAGTCTCGGAACGGTGTACTATATTTTTTTACCATTATAGATAAAGTAATGAGACTTGGTATATCAATAATAGCCATAAATGTGTACTCTTTTCAGCTATTATCACTTTTTTATCCGTTAAGTGAGACGGCCCACGAGGAGTCAGACAAAATTCTTAAATAGCAGCATAGGTCAAGTTTGGTATCACGTTAAACATCTAAGCAAAACACATTGCCGCAAACCCGAACTCAAAAGGATAACTGAGTAAAAAATGACAGCTGTTCATAGATTCATTGAATTTGCATAGCTATTATTATGCTACCTCCTCTAAGGAGCCTTTATTGATTATCTGACCGTGAGAATTTGAAAGAAAATGATTAACGCATAGATCGATATGCGCATCAAATTATAGGTCTTAAATAGTAGAATACAATAACGCAAATTTGAGCTCAATATAACTGAGTAAAAAATGGCCGCTCTCAAAGATAAAAAAATGGCAGATTCAAGAAACATTTCAACGCCTGCCATTTTGGACACAATAAAGGGATAAAACCAGCCTAAAAGTTAATAAAATA
>NW_026543059.1:0-61975 GCF_028750875.1 Macrosteles quadrilineatus | reverse complement strand
AGTTTGTACAAGATTGTACAAGTGTGTACTGGGTTGTACAAGTGTGTACAAGATTGTATAAGTTTGTACAAGGTTGTACAAGTGTGTACAAGGGTGTACAAGTGTGTACAAATGTGTACAAGTTTTACAAGGTTGTACAAGTGTGTACAAGGTTGTACAAGTTGTGTACAAGGTTGTACATGTGTGTACAAGGGTGTACAAGTTTTTACAAGGCTGTACAAGTGTAAACAAGGTTGTACAAGGTTGTACAAGGCTGTACAAGTGTGTACAAGGTTGTACAAGGTTGTACAAGTGTGTACATTGTGTACAAGTTTTTACAAGGTTGTAAAAGTGTGTACAAGGTTGTACAAGTGTGTACAAGGCTGTACAATTGTGTACAAGGTTGTACAAGTGTGTACAAGGTTGTACAAGTGTGTACAAGGTTGTACAATTGTGTACAAGGCTGTACAAGTGTGTACAAGGTTGTACAAGTGTGTACAAGGCTGTACAATTGTGTACAAGGTTGTACAAGTGTGTACAAGGTTGTACAAGTGTGTACAAGGTTGTACAATTGTGTACAAGGCTGTACAAGTGTGTTCAAGGTTGTACAAGTGTGTACAAGGTTGTACAAGTGTGTACAAGGGTGTACTATTGTGTACAAGGATGTACAAGTGTGTACAAGGTTGTACAAGTGTGTACAAGGATGTACAAGTTTGTACAAGGGCTGTACAAGTGTGTACGAAGTGTAAATGTTTGTACAAGGGTGTACAAGTTTGTACAAGTGTGTACAAGGTTGTACAATTGTGTACAAGGCTGTACAAGTGTGTACAAGGTTGTACAATTTTGTACAAGGCTGTACAAGTGTGTACAAGGTTGTACAAGTGTGTACAGAGCTCTACAATTGTGTACAAGGTTGTACAAGTGTGTACAAGGTTGTACAAGTGTGTACAAGGTTGTACAATTGTGTACAAGGGTTTACAAGTGTGTACAAGGTTGTACAATTGTGTACAAGGCTGTACAAGTGTGTAAAAGGTTGTACAAGTGTGTACAAGGTTGTACAAGTGTGTACAAGGTTTTACAAGTGTGTACAAGGTTGTTCAAGTGTGTACAAGGTTGTACAAGTGTGTACGAGGTTTCAAAATTGTGTACAAGGTTGTACAAGTGTGTACAAGGTTGTACAATTGTGTACAAGGCTGTACAAGTGTGTACAAGGTTGTACAAGGTTGTACAAGTGTGTACAAGGGTGTACAAGTTTTAACAAGGTAGTACAGGTGTGTACAAGGTTGTACAAGTTTGTACAAGGCTGTACAATTGTGTACAAGGTTGTACAAGTGTGTACAAGGTTGTACAAGTGTGTACAAGGTTGTACAATTGTGTACAAGGCTGTACAAGTGTGTACAAGGTTGTACAAGTGTGTACAAGGCTGTACAATTGTGTACAAGGT
This sequence comes from Macrosteles quadrilineatus, assembly GCF_028750875.1. Classification (NCBI taxonomy): domain Eukaryota; kingdom Metazoa; phylum Arthropoda; class Insecta; order Hemiptera; family Cicadellidae; genus Macrosteles; species Macrosteles quadrilineatus. The sequence goes on along the minus strand of NW_026543059.1, from coordinate 60,552 downwards.
TGTACAAGTGTGTACAAGGTTGTACAAGTGTGTACAAGGTTGTACAATTGTGTACAAGACTGTACAAGTGTGTACAAAGTTGTGCAAGTGTGTACAAGGTTGTACAAGTGTGTACAAGGTTGTACAATTGTGTACAAGGTTGTACAAGTGTGTACAAGGTTGTACAAGTGTGTACAAGGGTGTACAATCGTGTACAAGGATGTACAAGATTGTACAAGATTGTACAAGTGTGTACTGGGTTGTACAAGTGTGTACAAGATTGTATAAGTTTGTACAAGGTTGTACAAGTGTGTACAAGGGTGTACAAGTGTGTACAAATGTGTACAAGTGTGTACAGGGGTGTACAAGTTTGTACAAGGGTGTACAAGTTTTACAAGGTTGTACAAGTGTGTACAAGGTTGTACAAGTTGTGTACTGGGTTGTACAAGTGTGTACAAGATTGTATAAGTTTGTACAAGGTTGTACAAGTGTGTACAAGGGTGTACAAGTGTGTACAAATGTGTACAAGTGTGTACAGGGGTGTACAAGTTTGTACAAGGGTGTACAAGTTTAACAAGGTTGTACAAGTGTGTACAAGGTTGTACAAGTTGTGTACAAGGTTGTACATGTGTGTACAAGGGTGTACAAGTGTGTACAAGGTTGTACAAGTGTGTACAAGCTTGTACAAGTGTGTACAAGGGTGTACAAGTGTGTACAAGGGTGTACAAGTGTGTACAAGGTTGTACAAGTTTTTACAAGGTTGTACAAGTGTGTACAAGGCGGTAAAATCGTGTACAAGGATGTACAAGTTTGTACAAGTTTGTACAAGGTTGTACAAGTGTGTACAAGGATGTACAAGTTTGTACAAGGGTGTACAAGTGTGTACGATAAGTAAAAGTGTGTACAAGGGTGTACAAGGTTGTACAAGTGTGTACAAGGTTGTACAATTGTGTACAAGGCTGTACAAGTGTGTACAAGGTTGTACAATTGTGTACAAGGCTGTACAAGTGTGTACAAGATTGTACAAGTGTGTACAAGGTTGTACAAGTGTGTACAAGGATGTACAAGTTTGTACAAGGGTGTACAAGTGTGTACGATGTGTAAAAGTTTGTACAAGGGTGTACAAGGTTGTACAAGTGTGTACAAGGTTGTACAATTGTGTACAAGGCTGTACAAGTGTGTACAAGGTTGTACAATTTTGTACAAGGCTGTACAATTGTGTACAAGGTTGTACAAGTGTGTACAAGGCTGTACAATTGTGTACAAGGTTGTACAAGTGTGTACAAGGTTGTACAAGTGTGTACAAGGTTGTACAAGTGTGTACAAGGTTGTACAATTGTGTACAAGGCTGTACAAGTGTGTACAAGATTGTACAAGTGTGTACAAGGTTGTACAAGTGTGTACAAGGTTGTACAAGTGTGTACAAGGTTGTACAAGTGTGTACAAGGTTGTACAATTGTGTATCAGGTTGTACAAGTGTGTACAAGGTTGTACAAGTGTGTACAAGGGTGTACAATCGTGTACAAGGATGTACAAGTTTGTAAAAGTTTGTACAAGTTTGTACAAGTTTGTACAAGGTTGTACAAGTGTGTACAAGGATGTACAAGTTTGTACAAGGGTGCACAAGTGTGTACAAGGGTGTACAATCGTGTACAAGCTTGTACAAGTGTGTACAAGGGTGTACAGGTTTGTACAAGGTTGTACAAGGTTGTACAAGTGTGTACAAGGGTGTACAAATGTGTACAAGGATGTAAAAGTTTGTACAAGTGTGTACAAGTTTGTACAAGGTTGTACAAGTGTGTACAAGGTTTTACAATTGTGTACAAGGTTGTACAAGTGTGTACAAGGTTGTACAAGTGTGTACAAGGTTGTACAAGTGTGTACAAGGTTGTATAAGTGTGTACAACTTGTACAAGTGTGTACAAGCTTGTACAAGTGTGTACAAGGTTGTACAAGTGTGTACAAGGTTGTACAAGTGTGTACAAAGTTGTGCAATTGTGTACAAGGCTGTACAAGTGTGTACAAGGTTGTACAAGTGTGTACAAGGCTGTACAATTGTGTACAAGGTTGTACAAGTGTGTACAAGGTTGTACAGGTGTGTACAAGTTGTACAATTGTGTACAAGGCTGTACAAGTGTGTTCAAGGTTGTACAAGTGTGTACAAGGTTGTACAAGTGTGTACAAGGGTGTACAATTGTGTACAAGGATGTACAAGTGTGTACAAGGTTGTACAAGTGTGTACAAGGATGTACAAGTTTGTACAAGGGCTGTACAAGTGTGTACGAAGTGTAAATGTTTGTACAAGGGTGTACAAATTTGTACAAGTGTGTACAAGGTTGTACAATTGTGTACAAGGCTGTACAAGTGTGTACAAGGTTGTACAATTTTGTACAAATCTGTACAAGTGTGTACAAGGTTGTACAAGTGTGTACAGGGCTCTACAATTGTGTACAAGGTTGTACAAGTGTGTACAAGGTTGTACAAGTGTGTACAAGGTTGTACAATTGTGTACAAGGCTGTACAAGTGTGTAAAAGGTTGTACAAGTGTGTACAAGGTTGTACAAGTGTGTACAAGGTTGTACAAGTGTGTACAAGGTTGTTCAAGTGTGTACAAGGTTGTACAAGTGTGTACGAGGTTTCACAATTGTGTACAAGGTTGTACAAGTGTGTACAAGGTTGTACAATTGTGTACAAGGCTGTACAATGTGTACAAGGTTGTACAAGGTTGTACAAGTGTGTACAAGGGTGTACAAGTTTTAACAAGGTTGTACAAGTGTGTACAAGGTTGTACAAGTGTGTACAAGGCTGTACAATTGTGTACAAGGTTGTACAAGTGTGTACAAGGTTGTACAAGTGTGTACAAGGTTGTACAATTGTGTACAAGGCTGTACAAGTGTGTACAAGGTTGTACAAGTGTGTACAAGGCTGTACAATTGTGTACAAGGTTGTACAAGTGTGTACAAGGTTGTACAAGTGTGTACAAGGTTGTACAATTGTGTACAAGACTGTACAAGTGTGTACAAAGTTGTGCAAGTGTGTACAAGGTTGTACAAGTGTGTACAAGGTTGTACAATTGTGTACAAGGTTGTACAAGTGTGTACAAGGTTGTACAAGTGTGTACAAGGGTGTACAATCGTGTACAAGGATGTACAAGTTTGTACAAGATTGTACAAGTGTGTACTGGGTTGTACAAGTGTGTACAAGATTGTATAAGTTTGTACAAGGTTGTACAAGTGTGTACAAGGGTTTACAAGTGTGTACAAATGTGTACAATTGTGTACAGGGGTGTACAAGTTTGTACAAGGGTGTACAAGTTTTACAAGGTTGTTCAAGTGTGTACAAGGTTGTACAAGTTGTGTACTGGGTTGTACAAGTGTGTACAAGATTGTATAAGTTTGTACAAGGTTGTACAAGTGTGTACAAGGGTGTACAAGTGTGTACAAATGTGTACAAGTGTGTACAGGGGTGTACAAGTTTGTACAAGGGTGTACAAGTTTTACAAGGTTGTACAAGTGTGTACAAGGTTGTACAAGTTGTGTACAAGGTTGTACATGTGTGTACAAGGGTGTACAAGTGTGTACAAGGTTGTACAAGTGTGTACAAGCTTGTACAAGTGTGTACAAGGGTGTACAAGTGTGTACAAGGTTGTACAAGTTTTTACAAGGTTGTACAAGTGTGTACAAGGCGGTAAAATCGTGTACAAGGATGTACAAGTTTGTACAAGTTTGTACAAGGTTGTACAAGTGTGTACAAGGATGTACAAGTTTGTACAAGGGTGTACAAGTGTGTACGATAAGTAAAAGTGTGTACAAGGGTGTACAAGGTTGTACAAGTGTGTACAAGGTTGTACAATTGTGTACAAGGCTGTACAAGTGTGTACAAGGTTGTACAATTGTGTACAAGGCTGTACAAGTGTGTACAAGATTGTACAAGTGTGTACAAGGTTGTACAAGTGTGTACAAGGATGTACAAGTTTGTACAAGGGTGTACAAGTGTGTACGATGTGTAAAAGTTTGTACAAGGGTGTACAAGGTTGTACAAGTGTGTACAAGGTTGTACAATTGTGTACAAGGCTGTACAAGTGTGTACAAGGTTGTACAATTTTGTACAAGGCTGTACAAGTGTGTACAAGGTTGTACAAGTGTGTACAAGGCTGTACAATTGTGTACAAGGTTGTACAAGTGTGTACAAGGTTGTACAAGTGTGTACAAGGTTGTACAATTGTGTACAAGGCTGTACAAGTGTGTACAAGGTTGTACAAGTGTGTACAAGGTTGTACAAGTGTGTACAAGGTTGTACAAGTGTGTACAAGGTTGTACAAGTGTGTACAAGGTTGTACAATTGTGTATCAGGTTGTACAAGTGTGTACAAGGTTGTACAAGTGTGTACAAGGGTGTACAATCGTGTACAAGGATGTACAAGTTTGTAAAAGTTTGTACAAGTTTGTACAAGTTTGTACAAGGTTGTACAAGTGTGTACAAGGATGTACAAGTTTGTACAAGGGTGCACAAGTGTGTACAAGGGTGTACAATCGTGTACAAGCTTGTACAAGTGTGTACAAGGGTGTACAGGTTTGTACAAGGTTGTACAAGTGTGTACAAGGGTGTACAAATGTGTACAAGGATGTAAAAGTTTGTACAAGTGTGTACAAGTTTGTACAAGGTTGTACAAGTGTGTACAAGGTTTTACAATTGTGTACAAGGTTGTACAAGTGTGTACAAGGTTGTACAAGTGTGTACAAGGTTGTACAAGTGTGTACAAGGTTGTACAAGTGTGTACAACTTGTACAAGTGTGTACAAGCTTGTACAAGTGTGTACAAGGTTGTACAAGTTTGTACAAGGTTGTACAAGTGTGTACAAGTTTGTACAAGTGTGTACAAGTTTGTACAAGGTTGTACAAATGTGTACAAGGGTGTACAAAAGTGTACAAGGGTGCACAAGTTTGAACAAAGGTGTACAAGTGTGTACAAGCTTGTACAAGTGTGTACAAGCTTGTACAAGTGTGTACAAGCTTGTACAAGTGTGTACAAGATTTGAACAGGATTTGGTGGGTGTGCTGCCTCGCTATAGTCATGTCATTGTGATGGGTGATTTTAACACTGACCTACTGGGACCACTTACTTATGACCACACTACACTTACAAATTTGTTTTTCTCCTGCAACATTACCATCTTACCTTTACTTGCCACACATCACACTGCGACTGCTGACACACTGCTGGATATCATAGCTGTTAGTGACCCATCCCTAATCGCCCACCACGGTCAATATTCTGCTCCTGGACTTTCTAAACATGACCTGATTTTCTGTGTATATAAATTAAAAAAGCCCAAATTTAGCCCAAATTTTATCAAATACAGAGACTATCGAAATCTCAACCTGACTGCTCTGCTTTTAGACGCTTCTACCCTACCGTGGGATGTGGTTACTAATGATCCTGATGTCAATTCAATGGTTGAACATTTTACTTCCCTAATTTCTAATCTTCATAATAAACACTGTCCTATTGTATCTAAAAGAGTTTCGAAGCCTCCTGCTCCTTGGATAAATGATTTTATTAGACAACTTCAAAAAAATAGAGATGCTGCATTTCGTAAAGCCAAGCGCACCAAGCTACCTAATGACTGGGCCTGTTACAAAAGGCTCAGGAATCAAACCCAACAACAGATCAGAAACTCAAAAGCTAGGTATTATTATACATCTTTCTCCCAGAAACAATCCTCCAAAACTTTGTGGACCAAAGTTAAGAACCTTGGTATCGGCAAATCTGACAATTTACATCAAATAACTATTAGTCTCGACACGATTAACAACTTTTTTGTGAATATCCCTATAAGTTCTGCAGGTGCATTTAACTATGTTGCCGATATCACATCTAGACCACTTGATATGCCAGAAACCCAGTTTTTCTTTTCCCCAGTTAGTGAATCTGAAGTCCGCAGGGCAATTCTGAGGATGACAAGTAACGCAGTCGGCGCCGATGATATTCCTATCAGGTTTATGAAAGACACTCTTCCAGTTACTCTCCCGGTACTAACTTCCATATTTAACAGATCATTAGCAACTTCTACCTTCCCCTCCATCTGGAAATCTGTCATTGTTCGCCCACTTCAGAAAATTTCTTCTCCCAATACCCCTTCTGACTATAGACCAATCAGCATTCTTCCTGCCCTTTCTAAATGCCTTGAAAGAATAGTGCATAATAAATTCTCTGATTTTTTGGAAGAGAACAAAATTATATCGGATTTTCAATCTGGGTTTCGCGCTAAATATAGCACAACCACTGCTTTGTTGAAAATTACAGATGACATCCGCCGTGCAATGGATAATAGACATGCCACAATTTTAACCCTCTTTGACTTTTCAAAGGCGTTTGACTGCGTATACCATCCTCTTTTGCTCCTTAAACTGCGCTTGGCTGGTTTCTCTGTCAACTGTGTTGACTGGATTGAGTCTTATTTATCTGATCGTCAGCAGTGTGTCAAAGTCGGTGACAAATGTTCTACCTGGGAGCAGATTACTAGAGGTGTTCCTCAAGGATCTGTTCTTGGCCCACTACTGTTCTCAATTTACATCAATGACATCACAGAACATATCACTAACTCACACTACCATTTGTATGCTGACGACCTACAGATTTACTCCCACTTCAATGTAGACGAGATGGATATTGCTGTACGACTCATGAACATTGACATTGAATCGATAACTCACTGGGCCACAAACAACGGACTTAAACTCAACATTGACAAAACACAAGCGATGATTGTTGGCTACCCCAGACTAATGACTAAAATCAACTTACTCACTGCACCACGACTTAACTTTGACGGAAAGGATCTCACCTACTGCGACAAAGTGAAAAACTTAGGACTCATCATGAACAAACATTTGAATTGGTCTGACCAAGCCAACTCCACTTGTAACAGGGTCTTTGGAGCTATTCACACCATCAAACGTTTTGCAGACTACCTTCCACTGAACTTGAAAATCATGTTAGTAAAAACTCTCATCTTGACTCATTTCAACTACTGTGATGTGGTGATCAATGACATGACTAATGAAGTTTCTAGTAGACTTCAGCGAGCGCAGAATTCCTGTATCAGATTCATGTTTGGCCTAAGGCGATATGACCATGTAACTCCCTATTTTAACCTGCTTTCATTGATGAAGTTAAATGAACTTCGGGAATTTCACACCCTCCGTCTTCTACACTCCATTATCAATAGTAAAATTCCCAATTATTTATCAGACAACTTCCATTTTATTTCTGACATCAGCACCCGTTCTACTCGTAGAGGCTCTCACCTTTTATCTACACCAATTCACCGGTCAACAGTTTTTAACAAATCCTTCTTGGTATCTGCAATTCGATTGTGGAATTCTCTTCCTGACCATATCAAATCCATAGGTAACCGTGCGAGGTTCGGGGCAGAGATTAAATCTATTATATTGAGCAGCAGGCTTGAGTGAGTCTCTGGCGCTGGTGTGAGGGGTTGTTGGCGGCTTGTGTGAATGGGATTTTTTTTTTTTTTTTTTGGATTACTTAACTTATTTTTTCATGTTTACAAATTTAATGTATTAGTTTAGATTATTTAAATTTACTTATATAAGTGAATAAGTTTTTATTTATTTATGTTTTAGAGGTTAAGTGGTAGAGAGGACTTGCAAGTCCTAACTTCGCCTCTTAAATAAAGACATTTTTCATTTCATTTCATTTCATTTCATTTCATTTCATTTCATTTCATTTCATTTCATTTCAAGTTTGTACAAGTTTGTACAAGTTTGTACAAGGTTGTACAAGTGTGTACAAGGATGTACAAGTTTGTACAAGGGTGCACAAGTGTGTACAAGGGTGTACAATCGTGTACAAGCTTGTACAAGTGTGTACAAGGGTGTACAGGTTTGTACAAGGTTGTACAAGGTTGTACAAGTGTGTACAAGGGTGTACAAATGTGTACAAGGATGTAAAAGTTTGTACAAGTTTGTACAAGTTTGTACAAGGTTGTACAAGTGTGTACAAGGTTTTACAATTGTGTACAAGGTTGTACAAGTGTGTACAAGGTTGTACAAGTGTGTACAAGGTTGTACAAGTGTGTACAACTTGTACAAGTGTGTACAAGCTTGTACAAGTGTGTACAAGGTTGTACAAGTTTGTACAAGGTTGTACAAGTGTGTACAAGTTTGTACAAGTGTGTACAAGTTTGTACAAGTGTGTACAAGTTTGTACAAGGTTGTACAAATGTGTACGATAAGTAAAAGTGTGTACAAGGGTGTACAAGGTTGTACAAGTGTGTACAAGGTTGTACAATTGTGTACAAGGCTGTACAAGTGTGTACAAGGTTGTACAATTGTGTACTAGGCTGTACAAGTGTGTACAAGATTGTACAAGTGTGTACAAGGTTGTACAAGTGTGTACAAGGATGTACAAGTTTGTACAAGGGTGTACAAGTGTGTACGATGTGTAAAAGTTTGTACAAGGGTGTACAAGGTTGTACAAGTGTGTACAAGGTTGTACAATTGTGTACAAGGCTGTACAAGTGTGTACAAGGTTGTACAATTTTGTACAAGGCTGTACAAGTGTGTACAAGGTTGTACAAGTGTGTACAAGGCTGTACAATTGTGTACAAGGTTGTACAAGTGTGTACAAGGTTGTACAAGTGTGTACAAGGTTGTACAATTGTGTACAAGGCTGTACAAGTGTGTACAAGGTTGTACAAGTGTGTACAAGGTTGTACAAGTGTGTACAAGGTTGTACAAGTGTGTACAAGGTTGTACAAGTGTGTACAAGGTTGTACAAGTGTGTACAAGGTTGTACAATTGTGTATCAGGTTGTACAAGTGTGTACAAGGTTGTACAAGTGTGTACAAGGGTGTACAATCGTGTACAAGGAAGTACAAGTTTGTACAAGTTTGTACAAGTTTGTACAAGTTTGTACAAGTTTGTACAAGGTTGTACAAGTGTGTACAAGGATGTACAAGTGTGTACAAGGGTGTACAATCGTGTACAAGCTTGTACAAGTTTGTACAAGGGTGTACAGGTTTGTACAAGGTTGTACAAGGTTGTACAAGTGTGTACAAGAGTGTACAAATGTGTACAAGGATGTAAAAGTTTGTACAGGTGTGTACAAGTTTGTAAAAGGTTGTACAAGTGTGTACAAGGTTTTACAATTGTGTACAAGGTTGTACAAATGTGTACAAGGTTGTACAAGTGTGTACAAGGTTGTACAAGTGTGTACAAGGTTGTACAAGTGTGTACAACTTGTACAAGTGTGTACAAGCTTGTACAAGTGTGTACAAGGTTGTACAAGTTTGTACAAGGTTGTACAAGTGTGTACAAGTTTGTACAAGTGTGTACAAGTTTGTACAAGGTTGTACAAATGTGTACAAGGGTGTACAAAAGTGTACAAGGGTGCACAAGTTTGAACAAAGGTGTACAAGTGTATACAAGCTTGTACAAGTGTGTACAAGCATGTACAAGTGTGTACAAGGGTGTACAGGTTTGTACAAGGTTGTACAAGTGTGTACAAGGGTGTACAAGTGTGTACAAGGTTGTACAAGTGTGTACAAGCTTGTACAAGTGTGTACAAGGGTGTACAAGTGTGTACAAGGTTGTACAAGTGTGTACAAGCTTGTACAAGTGTGTACAAGGGTGTACAAGTGTGTACAAGGTTGAACAAGTTTTTACATGGTTGTACAAGTGTGTACAAGGTTGTACAAGGTTGTACAAGTGTGTACAAGGTTGTACAAGTGTGTACAAGGTTGTACAAGAGTGTACAAGGTTTTACAAGTGTGTACAAGGTTGTACAAGTGTGTACAAGGTTGTACAAGTGTGTACAAGGTTGTACAAGTGTGTACAAGGTTGTACAAGTGTGTACAAGGTTGTACAAGTGTGTACAAGGTTGTACAAGTGTGTACAAGGGTGTACAAGTGTGTACAAGGTTGTACAAGTTTTTACAAGGTTGTACAAGTGTGTACAAGGGTGTAAAATCGTGTACAAGGATGTACAAGTTTGTACAAGTTTGTACAAGGTTGTACAAGTGTGTACAAGAATGTACAAGTTTGTACAAGGGTGTACAAGTGTTTACGATAAGTAAAAGTGTGTACAAGGGTGTACAAGGTTGTACAAGTGTGTACAAGGTTGTACAATTGTGTACAAGGCTGTACAACTGTGTACAAGGTTGTACAATTGTGTACAAGGCTGTACAAGTGTGTACAAGGTTGTACAAGTGTGTACAAGGTTGTACAAGTGTGTACAAGGATGTACAAGTTTGTACAAGGGTGTACAAGTGTGTACGATGTGTAAAAGTTTGTACAAGGGTGTACAAGGTTGTACAAGTGTGTACAAGGTTGTACAATTGTGTACAAGGCTGTACAATTTTGTACAAGGCTGTACAAGTGTGTACAAGGCTGTACAAGTGTGTACAAGGTTGTACAATTGTGTACAAGGCTGTACAATTGTGTACAAGGTTGTACAAGTGTGTACAAGGTTGTACAAGTGTGTACAAGGTTGTACAATTGTGTACAAGGCTGTACAAGTGTGTACAAGGTTGTACAAGTGTGTACAAGGTTGTACAAGTGTGTACAAGGTTGTACAAGTGTGTACAAGGTTGTACAAGTGTGTACAAGGTTGTACAAGTGTGTACAAGGTTGTACAAGTTTTTACAAGGTTGTACAAGTGTGTACAAGGGTGTAAAATCGTGTACAAGGATGTACAAGTTTGTACAAGTTTGTACAAGGTTGTACAAGTGTGTACAAGGATGTACAAGTTTGTACAAGGGTGTACAAGTGTGTACGATAAGTAAAAGTGTGTACAAGGGTGTACAAGGTTGTACAAGTGTGTACAAGGATGTACAATTGTGTACAAGGCTGTACAACTGTGTACAAGGTTGTACAATTGTGTACAAGGCTGTACAAGTGTGTACAAGGTTGTACAAGTGTGTACAAGGTTGTACAAGTGTGTACAAGGATGTACAAGTTTGTACAAGGGTGTACAAGTGTGTACGATGTGTAAAAGTTTGTACAAGGGTGTACAAGGTTGTACAAGTGTGTACAAGGTTGTACAATCGTGTACAAGGCTGTACAATTTTGTACAAGGCTGTACAAGTGTGTACAAGGCTGTACAAGTGTGTACAAGGCTGTACAAGTGTGTACAAGGTTGTACAAGTGTGTACAAGGTTGTACAATTGTGTACAAGGCTGTACAACTGTGTACAAGGTTGTACAATTGTGTACAAGGCTGTACAAGTGTGTACAAGGTTGTACAAGTGTGTACAAGGTTGTACAAGTGTGTACAAGGTTGTACAAGTGTGTACAAGGATGTACAAGTGTGTACAAGGATGTACAAGTTTGTACAAGGGTGTACAAGTGTGTACGATGTGTAAAAGTTTGTACAAGGGTGTACAAGGTTGTACAAGTATGTACAAGGTTGTACAATTGTGTACAAGGCTGTACAACTGTGTACAAGGTTGTACAATTGTGTACAAGGCTGTACAAGTGTGTACAAGGTTGTACAAGTGTGTACAAGGTTGTACAAGTGTGTACAAGGTTGTACAAGTTTGTACAAGGGTGTACAAGTGTGTACGATGTGTAAAAGTTTGTACAAGGGTGTACAACGTTGTACAAGTGTGTACAAGGTTGTACAATTGTGTACAAGGCTGTACAATTTTGTACAAGGCTGTACAAGTGTGTACAAGGTTGTACAATTGTGTACAAGGCTGTACAATTGTGTACAAGGTTGTACAAGTGTGTACAAGGTTGTACAAGTGTGTACAAGGTTGTACAATTGTGTACAAGGCTGTACAAGTGTGTACAAGGTTGTACAAGTGTGTACAAGGTTGTACAAGTGTGTACAAGGTTGTACAAGTGTGTCCAAGGTTGTACAAGTGTGTACAAGTCTGTACAAGTGTGTACAAGGTTGTACAATTGTGTGTCAGGTTGTACAAGTGTGTACAAGGTTGTACAAGTGTGTACAAGGGTGTACAATCGTGTACAAGGATGTACAAGTTTGTACAAGTTTGTACAAGGATGTACAAGTTTGTACAAGTTTGTACAAGTTTGTACAAGTTTGTACAAGGTTGTACAAGTGTGTACAAGGATGTACAAGTTTGTACAAGGGAGTACAAGTTTGTACAAGATTGTACAAGTGTGTACTGGGTTGTACAAGTGTGTACAAGATTGTATAAGTTTGTACAAGGTTGTACAAGTGTGTACAAGGGAGTACAAGTGTGTACAAATGTGTACAAGTTTTACAAGGTTGTACAAGTGTGTACAAGGTTGTACAAGTGTGTACAAGGTTGTACAAGTGTGTACAAGCTTGTACAAGTGTGTACAAGGGTGTACAAGTGTGTACAAGGTTGTACAAGTGTGCACAAGCTTGTACAAGTGTGTACAAGGGTGTACAAGTGTGTACAAGGTTGTACAAGTTTTTACATGGTTGTACAAGTGTGTACAAGGTTGTACAAGGTTGTACAAGTGTGTACAAGGTTGTACAAGAGTGTACAAGGTTGTACAAATGTGTACAAGGGTGTACAAAAGTGTACAAGGGTGCACAAGTTTGAACAAAGGTGTACAAGTGTATACAAGCTTGTACAAGTGTGTACAAGCATGTACAAGTGTGTACAAGCATGTACAAGTGTGTACAAGGGTGTACAGGTTTGTACAAGGTTGTACAAGTGTGTACAAGGGTGTACAAGTGTGTACAAGGTTGTACAAGTGTGTACAAGCTTGTACAAGTGTGTACAAGGGTGTACAAGTGTGTACAAGGTTGTACAAGTGTGTACAAGCTTGTACAAGTGTGTACAAGGTTGTACAAGTGTGTACAAGCTTGTACAAGTGTGTACAAGGGTGTACAAGTGTGTACAAGGTTGAACAAGTTTTTACATGGTTGTACAAGTGTGTACAAGGTTGTACAAGGTTGTACAAGTGTGTACAAGGTTGTACAAGTGTGTACAAGGTTGTACAAGAGTGTACAAGGTTTTACAAGTGTGTACAAGGTTGTACAAGTGTGTACAAGGTTGTACAAGTGTGTACAAGGTTGTACAAGTGTGTACAAGGTTGTACAAGTGTGTACAAGGTTGTACAAGTGTGTACAAGGTTGTACAAGTGTGTACAAGGGTGTACAAGTGTGTACAAGGTTGTACAAGTTTTTACAAGGTTGTACAAGTGTGTACAAGGGTGTAAAATCGTGTACAAGGATGTACAAGTTTGTACAAGTTTGTACAAGGTTGTACAAGTGTGTACAAGAATGTACAAGTTTGTACAAGGGTGTACAAGTGTTTACGATAAGTAAAAGTGTGTACAAGGGTGTACAAGGTTGTACAAGTGTGTACAAGGTTGTACAATTGTGTACAAGGCTGTACAACTGTGTACAAGGTTGTACAATTGTGTACAAGGCTGTACAAGTGTGTACAAGGTTGTACAAGTGTGTACAAGGTTGTACAAGTGTGTACAAGGATGTACAAGTTTGTACAAGGGTGTACAAGTGTGTACGATGTGTAAATGTTTGTACAAGGGTGTACAAGGTTGTACAAGTGTGTACAAGGTTGTACAATTGTGTACAAGGCTGTACAATTTTGTACAAGGCTGTACAAGTGTGTACAAGGCTGTACAAGTGTGTACAAGGTTGTACAATTGTGTACAAGGCTGTACAATTGTGTACAAGGTTGTACAAGTGTGTACAAGGTTGTACAAGTGTGTACAAGGTTGTACAATTGTGTACAAGGCTGTACAAGTGTGTACAAGGTTGTACAAGTGTGTACAAGGTTGTACAAGTGTGTACAAGGTTGTACAAGTGTGTACAAGGTTGTACAAGTGTGTACAAGGTTGTACAAGTGTGTACAAGGTTGTACAAGTTTTTACAAGGTTGTACAAGTGTGTACAAGGGTGTAAAATCGTGTACAAGGATGTACAAGTTTGTACAAGTTTGTACAAGGTTGTACAAGTGTGTACAAGGATGTACAAGTTTGTACAAGGGTGTACAAGTGTGTACGATAAGTAAAAGTGTGTACAAGGGTGTACAAGGTTGTACAAGTGTGTACAAGGATGTACAATTGTGTACAAGGCTGTACAACTGTGTACAAGGTTGTACAATTGTGTACAAGGCTGTACAAGTGTGTACAAGGTTGTACAAGTGTGTACAAGGTTGTACAAGTGTGTACAAGGATGTACAAGTTTGTACAAGGGTGTACAAGTGTGTACGATGTGTAAAAGTTTGTACAAGGGTGTACAAGGTTGTACAAGTGTGTACAAGGTTGTACAATCGTGTACAAGGCTGTACAATTTTGTACAAGGCTGTACAAGTGTGTACAAGGCTGTACAAGTGTGTACAAGGCTGTACAAGTGTGTACAAGGTTGTACAAGTGTGTACAAGGTTGTACAATTGTGTACAAGGCTGTACAACTGTGTACAAGGTTGTACAATTGTGTACAAGGCTGTACAAGTGTGTACAAGGTTGTACAAGTGTGTACAAGGTTGTACAAGTGTGTACAAGGTTGTACAAGTGTGTACAAGGATGTACAAGTGTGTACAAGGATGTACAAGTTTGTACAAGGGTGTACAAGTGTGTACGATGTGTAAAAGTTTGTACAAGGGTGTACAAGGTTGTACAAGTATGTACAAGGTTGTACAATTGTGTACAAGGCTGTACAACTGTGTACAAGGTTGTACAATTGTGTACAAGGCTGTACAAGTGTGTACAAGGTTGTACAAGTGTGTACAAGGTTGTACAAGTGTGTACAAGGTTGTACAAGTTTGTACAAGGGTGTACAAGTGTGTACGATGTGTAAAAGTTTGTACAAGGGTGTACAACGTTGTACAAGTGTGTACAAGGTTGTACAATTGTGTACAAGGCTGTACAATTTTGTACAAGGCTGTACAAGTGTGTACAAGGTTGTACAATTGTGTACAAGGCTGTACAATTGTGTACAAGGTTGTACAAGTGTGTACAAGGTTGTACAAGTGTGTACAAGGTTGTACAATTGTGTACAAGGCTGTACAAGTGTGTACAAGGTTGTACAAGTGTGTACAAGGTTGTACAAGTGTGTACAAGGTTGTACAAGTGTGTCCAAGGTTGTACAAGTGTGTACAAGTCTGTACAAGTGTGTACAAGGTTGTACAATTGTGTGTCAGGTTGTACAATTGTGTACAAGGTTGTACAAGTGTGTACAAGGGTGTACAATCGTGTACAAGGATGTACAAGTTTGTACAAGTTTGTACAAGGATGTACAAGTTTGTACAAGTTTGTACAAGTTTGTACAAGTTTGTACAAGGTTGTACAAGTGTGTACAAGGATGTACAAGTTTGTACAAGGGAGTACAAGTTTGTACAAGATTGTACAAGTGTGTACTGGGTTGTACAAGTGTGTACAAGATTGTATAAGTTTGTACAAGGTTGTACAAGTGTGTACAAGGGAGTACAAGTGTGTACAAATGTGTACAAGTTTTACAAGGTTGTACAAGTGTGTACAAGGTTGTACAAGTGTGTACAAGGTTGTACAAGTGTGTACAAGCTTGTACAAGTGTGTACAAGGGTGTACAAGTGTGTACAAGGTTGTACAAGTGTGCACAAGCTTGTACAAGTGTGTACAAGGGTGTACAAGTGTGTACAAGGTTGTACAAGTTTTTACATGGTTGTACAAGTGTGTACAAGGTTGTACAAGGTTGTACAAGTGTGTACAAGGTTGTACAAGAGTGTACAAGGTTGTACAAATGTGTACAAGGGTGTACAAAAGTGTACAAGGGTGCACAAGTTTGAACAAAGGTGTACAAGTGTATACAAGCTTGTACAAGTGTGTACAAGCATGTACAAGTGTGTACAAGCATGTACAAGTGTGTACAAGGGTGTACAGGTTTGTACAAGGTTGTACAAGTGTGTACAAGGGTGTACAAGTGTGTACAAGGTTGTACAAGTGTGTACAAGCTTGTACAAGTGTGTACAAGGGTGTACAAGTGTGTACAAGGTTGTACAAGTGTGTACAAGCTTGTACAAGTGTGTACAAGGGTGTACAAGTGTGTACAAGGTTGTACAAGTTTTTACATGGTTGTACAAGTGTGTACAAGGTTGTACAAGGTTGTACAAGTGTGTACAAGGTTGTACAAGTGTGTACAAGGTTGTACAAGTGTGTACAAGGTTGTACAAGTGTGTACAAGGTTGTACAAGTGTGTACAAGGTTGTACAAGTGTGTACAAGGTTGTACAAGTTTGTACAAGGTTGTACAAGTGTGTACAAGGTTGTACAAGTGTGTACAAGGTTGTACAAGTGTGTACAAGTTTTTAAATTGTGTACATGGGTGTACAATTGTGTACAAGGCTGTACAAGTGTGTACAAGGTTGTACAAGTGTGTACAAGGTTGTAACAGGGGGTACAAGGTTGTACAAGTGTGTACAAGGTTGTACAAGTGTGTACAAGGGTGTACAGGTTTGTACAATGTTGTACAAGTGTACAAGTTTGTACAAAGTTGTACAAGTTTGTACAAGTGTGTACAAGGTTGTACAATTGTGTACAAGGCTGTACAAGTGTGTACAAGGTTGTACAAGTGTGTACAAGGTTGTACAATTGTGTACAAGGCTGTACAAGTGTGTACAAGGTTGTACAATTTTGTACAAGGCTGTACAAGTGTGTACAAGGTTGTACAAGTGTGTACAAGGCTGTACAATTGTGTACAAGGTTGTACAAGTGTGTACAAGGTTGTACAAGTGTGTACAAGGTTGTACAATTGTGTACAAGGCTGTACAAGTGTGTACAAGGTTGTACAAGTGTGTACAAGGTTGTACAAGTGTGTACAAGGTTGTACAATTGTGTACAAGGTTGTACAAGTGTGTACAAGGTTGTACAAGTGTGTACAAGGGTGTACAAGTGTGTACAAGGTTGTACAAGTGTGTACAAGCTTTTACAAGTGTGTACAAGGGTGTACAAGTGTGTACAAGTTTGTACAAGTTTGTACAAGGTTGTACAAGTGTGTACAAGGTTATACAATTGTGTACAAGGTTGTACAAGTGTGTACAAGGTTGTACAAGTGTGTACAAGCTTTTACAAGTGTGTACAAGGGTGTACAAGTGTGTACAAGTTTGTACAAGTTTGTACAAGGTTGTACAAGTGTGTACAAGGTTGTACAAGTGTGTACAAGGTTGTACAAGTGTGTACAAGGTTGTACAAGTGTGTACAAGTTTTTAAATTGTGTACATGGGTGTACAATTGTGTACAAGGCTGTACAAGTGTGTACAAGGTTGTACAAGTGTGTACAAGGTTGTAACAGGGGGTACAAGGTTGTACAAGTGTGTACAAGGTTGTACAAGTGTGTACAAGGGTGTACAGGTTTGTACAATGTTGTACAAGTGTACAAGTTTGTACAAGGTTGTACAAGTGTGTACAAGGGTGTACAAGTGTGTACAAGCTTGTACAAGTTTGTACAAGGGTGTACAGGTTTGTACAAGGTTGTACAAGTGTGTACAAGGGTGTACAAATGTGTACAAGGATGAAAAGGTTGTACAAGTTTGTACAAGTTTGTACAAGGTTGTACAAGTGTGTACAAGGTTGTACAAGTGTGTACAAGGTTGTACAAGTGTGTACAAGGTTGTACAAGTGTGTACAACTTGTACAAGTGTGTACAAGCTTGTACAAGTGTGTACAAGGTTGTACAAGTGTGTACAAGGTTGTACAAGTTTGTACAAGGTTGTACAAGTGTGTACAAGTTTGTACAAGTGTGTACAAGTTTGTACAAGGTTGTACAAATGTGTACAAGGGTGTACAAAAATGTACAAGGGTGCACAAGTTTGAACAAGGGTGTACAAGTGTGTACAAGCTTGTACAAGTGTGTACAAGCTTGTACAAGTGTGTACAAGGGTGTACAGGTTTGTACAAGGTTGTACAAGTGTGTACAAGGGTGTACAAGTATGTACAATAATGTACAAGTTTGTACAAGTGTGTACAAGTTTGTAAAAGGTTGTACAAGTGTGTACAAGGGTGTACAAGTGTGTACAAGGTTGTACAAGTGTGTACAAGCTTGTACAAGTGTGTACAAGGGTGTACAAGTGTGTACAAGGTTGTACAAGTTTTTACATGGTTGTACAAGTGTGTAAAAGGTTGTACAAGTGTGTACAAGGTTGTACAAGTTTTTACAAGGTTGTACAAGTGTGTACAAGGTTGTACAAGTGTGTACAAGGTTGTACAAGTGTGTACAAGGTTGTACAAGTGTGTACAAGGTTGTACAAGTGTGTACAAGGTTGTACAAGTGTGTACAAGGTTGTACAAGTGTGTACAAGGTTGTACAAGTGTGTACAAGGTTGTACAAGTGTGTACAAGGTTGTACAAGTGTGTACAAGGTTGTACAAGTGTGTACAAGGTTGTACAAGTGTGTACAAGGTTGTACAAGTGTGTACAAGGGTGTACAAGTGTGTACAAGGTTGTACAAGTTTTTACAAGGTTGTACAAGTGTGTACAAGGGTGTAAAATCGTGTACAAGGATGTACAAGTTTGTACAAGTTTGTACAAGGTTGTACAAGTGTGTACAAGGATGTACAAGTTTGTACAAGTTTGTACAAGTTTGTACAAGTTTTTACAAGTTTGTACAAGGTTGTACAAGTGTGTACAAGGATGTACAAGTTTGTACAAGGGTGTACAAGTGTGTACGATAAGTAAAAGTGTGTACAAGGGTGTACAAGGTTGTACAAGTGTGTACAAGGTTGTACAATTGTGTACAAGGCTGTACAACTGTGTACAAGGTTGTACAATTGTGTACAAGGCTGTACAAGTGTGTACAAGGTTGTACAAGTGTGTACAAGGTTGTACAAGTGTGTACAAGGTTGTACAAGTGTGTACAAGGTTGTACAAGTGTGTACAAGTTTTTAAATTGTGTACATGGGTGTACAATTGTGTACAAGGCTGTACAAGTGTGTACAAGGTTGTACAAGTGTGTACAAGGTTGTAACAGGGGGTACAAGGTTGTACAAGTGTGTACAAGGTTGTACAAGTGTGTTCAAGGGTGTACAGGTTTGTACAATGTTGTACAAGTGTGTACAAGTTTGTACAAGGTTGTACAAGTGTGTACAAGGGTGTACAAGTGTGTACAAGGGTGCACAAGTGTGTACAAGGGTGTACAATCGTGTACAAGCTTGTACAAGTGTGTACAAGGGTGTACAGGTTTGTACAAGGTTGTACAAGTGTGTACAAGGGTGTACAAATGTGTACAAGGATGAAAAGGTTGTACAAGTTTGTACAAGTTTGTACAAGGTTGTACAAGTGTGTACAAGGTTGTAAAAGTGTGTACAAGGTTGTACAAGTGTGTACAAGGTTGTACAAGTGTGTACAACTTGTACAAGTGTGTACAACTTGTACAAGTGTGTACAAGCTTGTACAAGTGTGTACAAGGTTGTACAAGTGTGTACAAGGTTGTACAAGTTTGTACAAGGTTGTACAAGTGTGTACAAGTTTGTACAAGTGTGTACAAGTTTGTACAAGGTTGTACAAATGTGTACAAGGGTGTACAAAGGTGTACAAGGGTGCACAAGTTTGAACAAGGGTGTACAAGTGTGTACAAGCTTGTACAAGTGTGTACAAGCTTGTACAAGTGTGTACAAGGGTGTACAGGTTTGTACAAGGTTGTACAAGTGTGTACAAGGGTGAACAGGTTTGTACAAGGTTGTACAAGTGTGTACAAGGGTGTACAAGTATGTACAATAATGTACAAGTTTGTACAATTGTGTACAAGTTTGTAAAAGGTTGTACAAGTGTGTACAAGGGTGTACAAGTGTGTACAAGGTTGTACAAGTGTGTACAAGCTTGTACAAGTGTGTACAAGGGTGTACAAGTGTGTACAAGGTTGTACAAGTTTTTACATGGTTGTACAAGTGTGTACAAGGTTGTACAAGTGTGTACAAGGTTGTACAAGTGTGTACAAGGTTGTACAAGTGTGTACAAGGTTGTACAAGTGTGTACAAGGTTGTACAAGTGTGTACAAGTGTGTACAAGGTTGTACAAGTGTGTACAAGGTTGTACAAGTGTGTACAAGGTTGTACAAGTGTGTACAAGGTTGTACAAGTGTGTACAAGGTTGTACAAGTGTGTACAAGGTTGTACAAGTGTGTACAAGGTTGTACAAGTGTGTACAAGGTTGTACAAGTGTGTACAAGGTTGTACAAGTGTGTACAAGGTTGTACAAGTGTGTACAAGGGTGTACAAGTGTGTACAAGGTTGTACAAGTTTTTACAAGGTTGTACAAGTGTGTACAAGGGTGTAAAATCGTGTACAAGGATGTACAAGTTTGTACAAGTTTGTACAAGGTTGTACAAGTGTGTACAAGGATGTACAAGTTTGTACAAGCTTGTAAAAGTTTGTACAAGTTTGTACAAGGTTGTACAAGTGTGTACAAGGATGAACAAGTTTGTACAAGGGTGTACAAGTGTGTACGATAAGTAAAAGTGTGTACAAGGGTGTACAAGGTTGTACAAGTGTGTACAAATTTGTACAATTGTGTACAAGGCTGTACAACTGTGTACAAGGTTGTACAATTGTGTACAAGGCTGTACAAGTGTGTACAAGGTTGTACAAGTGTGTACAAGGTTGTACAAGTGTGTACAAAGATGTACAAGTTTGTACAAGGGTGTACAAGTGTGTACGATGTGTAAAAATTTGTACAAGGGTGTACAAGGTTGTACAAGTGTGTACAAGGTTGTACAATTGTGTACAAGGCTGTACAAGTGTGTACAAGGTTGTACAATTTTGTACAAGGCTGTACAAGTGTGTACAAGGTTGTACAAGTGTGTACAAGGCTGTACAATTGTGTACAAGGTTGTACAAGTGTGTACAAGGTTGTACAAGTGTGTACAAGGTTGTACAAGTGTGTACAAGGTTGTACAATTGTGTGTCAGGTTGTACAAGTGTGTACAAGGTTGTACAAGTGTGTACAAGGGTGTACAATCGTGTACAAGGATGTACAAGTTTGTACAAGTTTGTACAAGTTTGTACAAGTTTGTACAAGTTTGTACAAGGTTGTACAAGTGTGTACCAGGATGTACAAGTTTGTACAAGGGAGTACAAGTTTGTACAAGATTGTACAAGTGTGTACTGGGTTGTATAAGTGTGTACAAGATTGTATAAGTTTGTACAAGGTTGTACAAGTGTGTACAAGGGTGTACAAGTGTGTACAAATGTGTACAAGTTTTACAAGGTTGTACAAGTGTGTACAAGGTTGTACAAGGTGTGTACAAGGTTGTACATGTGTGTACAAGGGTGTACAAGTTTTTACAAGGCTCTACAAGTGTGTACAAGGTTGTACAAGGCTGTACAAGTGTGTACAAGGTTGTACAAGGTTGTACAAGTGTGTACAAGGGTGTACAAGTTTTTACGAGGATGTACAAGTGTGTACAAGGTTGTACAAGTGTGTACAAGGCTGTACAATTGTGTACAAGGTTGTACAAGTGTGTACAAGGTTGTACAAGTGTGTACAAGGTTGTACAATTGTGTACAAGGCTGTACAAGTGTGTACAAGGTTGTACAAGTGTGTACAAGGCTGTACAATTGTGTACAAGGTTGTACAAGTGTGTACAAGGTTGTACAAGTGTGTACAAGGTTGTACAATTGTGTACAAGGCTGTACAAGTGTGTTCAAGGTTGTACAAGTGTGTACAAGGTTGTACAAGTGTGTACAAGGTTGTACAATGTGTACAAGGTTGTACAAGTGTGTACAAGGTTGTACAAGTGTGTACAAGTTTTTACAAGTGTGTACAAGGTTGTACAATTGTGTACAAGATTGTACAAGTGTGTACAAGGTTGTACAAGTGTGTACAAGGTTGTACAAGTGTGTACAAGGTTGTACAAGTGTGTACAAGGTTGTACAAGTGTGTACAAGCTTGTACAAGTGTGTACAAGCTTGTACAAGTGTGTACAAGGGTGTACAAGTGTGTACAAGGTTGTACAAGTTTTTACAAGGTTTTACAAGTGTGTACAAGGGTGTAAAATCGTGTACAAGGATGTACAAGTTTGTACAAGTTTGTACAAGGTTGTACAAGTGTGTACAAGGATGTACAAGTTTTTACAAGGGTGTACAAGTGTGTACGATAAGCAAAAGTGTGTACAAGAGTGTACAAGGTTGTACAAGTGTGTACAAGGTTGTACAATTGTGTACAAGGCTGTACAAGTGTGTACAAGGTTGTACAATTGTGTACAAGGCTGTACAAGTGTGTAAAAGGTTGTACAAGTGTGTACAAGGTTGTACAAGTGTGTACAAGGTTGTACAAGTGTGTACAAGGTTGTACAAGTGTGTACAAGGTTGTACAAGTGTGTACAAAGTTGTACAAGTGTGTACGAGGTTGTACAATTGTGTACAAGGTTGTACAAGTGTGTACAAGGTTGTACAATTGTGTACAAGGCTGTACAAGTGTGTACAAGGTTGTACAAGGTTGTACAAGTGTGTACAAGGGTGTACAAGTTTTTACAAGGTTGTACAAGTGTGTACAAGGTTGTACAAGTGTGTACAAGGCTGTACAATTGTGTACAAGGTTGTACAAGTGTGTACAAGGTTGTACAAGTGTGTACAAGGTTGTACAATTGTGTACAAGGCTGTACAAGTGTGTACAAGGTTGTACAAGTGTGTACAAGGCTGTACAATTGTGTACAAGGTTGTACAAGTGTGTACAAGGTTGTACAAGTGTGTACAAGGTTGTACAATTGTGTACAAGACTGTACAAGTGTGTACAAAGTTGTGCAAGTGTGTACAAGGTTGTACAAGTGTGTACAAGGTTGTACAATTGTGTACAAGGTTGTACAAGTGTGTACAAGGTTGTACAATTGTGTACAAGGTTGTACAAGTGTGTACAAGGTTGTACAAGTGTGTACAAGGGTGTACAATCGTGTACAAGGATGTACAAGTTTGTACAAGATTGTACAAGTGTGTACTGGGTTGTACAAGTGTGTACAAGATTGTATAAGTTTGTACAAGGTTGTACAAGTGTGTACAAGGGTGTACAAGTGTGTACAAATGTGTACAAGTGTGTACAGGGGTGTAAAAGTTTGTACAAGGGTGTACAAGTTTTACAAGGTTGTACAAGTGTGTACAAGGTTGTACAAGTTGTGTACTGGGTTGTACAAGTGTGTACAAGATTGTATAGGTTTGTACAAGGTTGTACAAGTGTGTATAAGGGTGTACAAGTGTGTACAAATGTGTACAAGTGTGTACAGGGGTGTACAAGTTTGTACAAGGGTGTACAAGTTTTACAAGGTTGTACAAGTGTGTACAAGGTTGTACAAGTTGTGTACAAGGTTATACATGTGTGTACAAGGGTGTACAAGTGTGTACAAGGTTGTACAAGTGTGTACAAGCTTGTACAAGTGTGTACAAGGGTGTACAAGTGTGTACAAGGTTGTACAAGTTTTTACAAGGTTGTACAAGTGTGTACAAGGGTGTAAAATCGTGTACAAGGATGTAAAAGTTTGTACAAGTTTGTACAAGGTTGTACAAGTGTGTACAAGGATGTACAAGTTTGTACAAGGGTGTACAAGTGTGTACGATAAGTAAAAGTGTGTACAAGGGTGTACAAGGTTGTACAAGTGTGTACAAGGTTGTACAATTGTGTACAAGGCTGTACAAGTGTGTACAAGGTTGTACAATTGTGTACAAGGCTGTACAAGTGTGTACAAGATTGTACAAGTGTGTACAAGGTTGTACAAGTGTGTACAAGGATGTACAAGTTTGTACAAGGATGTACAAGTGTGTACGATGTGTAAAAGTTTGTACAAGGGTGTACAAGGTTGTACAAGTGTGTACAAGGCTGTACAAGTGTGTACAAGATTGTACAAGTGTGTACAAGGTTGTACAAGTTTGTACAAGGATGTACAAGTTTGTACAAGGGTGTACAAGTGTGTACGATGTGTAAAAGTTTGTACAAGGGTGTACAAGGTTGTACAAGTGTGTACAAGGTTGTACAATTGTGTACAAGGCTGTACAAGTGTGTACAAGGTTGTACAATTTTGTACAAGGCTGTACAAGTGTGTACAAGGTTGTACAAGTGTGTACAAGGCTGTACAATTGTGTACAAGGTTGTACAAGTGTGTACAAGGTTGTACAAGTGTGTACAAGGTTGTACAATTGTGTACAAGGCTGTACAAGTGTGTACAAGGTTGTACAAGTGTGTACAAGGTTGTACAAGTGTGTACAAGGTTGTACAAGTGTGTACAAGGTTGTACAATTGTGTATCAGGTTGTACAAGTGTGTACAAGGTTGTACAAGTGTGTACAAGGGTGTACAATCGTGTACAAGGATGTACAAGTTTGTACAAGTTTGTACAAGTTTGTACAAGTTTGTACAAGTTTGTACAAGTTTGTACAAGTTTGTACAAGGTTGTACAAGTGTGTACAAGGATGTACAAGTTTGTACAAGGGTGCACAAGTGTGTACAAGGCTGTACAATCGTGTACAAGCTTGTACAAGTGTGTACAAGGGTGTACAGGTTTGTACAAGGTTGAACAAGGTTGTACAAGTGTGTACAAGGGTGTACAAATGTGTACAAGGATGTAAAAGTTTGTACAAGTGTGTACAAGTTTGTACAAGGTTGTACAAGTGTGTACAAGGTTTTACAATTGTGTACAAGGTTGTACAAGTGTGTACAAGGTTGTACAAGTGTGTACAAGGTTGTACAAGTGTGTACAACTTGTACAAGTGTGTACAAGCTTGTACAAGTGTGTACAAGGTTGTACAAGTTTGTACAAGGTTGTACAAGTGTGTACAAGTTTGTACAAGGTTGTACAAATGTGTACGATAAGTAAAAGTGTGTACAAAGGTGTACAAGGTTGTACAAGTGTGTACAAGGTTGTACAATTGTGTACAAGGCTGTACAAGTGTGTACAAGGTTGTACAATTGTGTACAAGGCTGTACAAGTGTGTACAAGATTGTACAAGTGTGTACAAGGTTGTACAAGTGTGTACAAGGATGTACAAGTTTGTACAAGGGTGTACAAGTGTGTACGATGTGTAAAAGTTTGTACAAGGGTGTACAAGGTTGTACAAGTGTGTACAAGGTTGTACAATTGTGTACAAGGCTGTACAAGTGTGTACAAGGTTGTACAATTTTGTACAAGGCTGTACAAGTGTGTACAAGTCTGTACAAGTGTGTACAAGGCTGTACAATTGTGTACAAGGTTGTACAAGTGTGTACAAGGTTGTACAAGTTTGTACAAGGGTGTACAAGTGTGTACGATGTGTAAAAGTTTGTACAAGGGTGTACAAGGTTGTACAAGTGTGTACAAGGTTGTACAATTGTGTACAAGGCTGTACAAGTGTGTACAAGGTTGTACAAGTGTGTACAAGGCTGTACAATTGTGTACAAGGTTTTACAAGTGTGTACAAGGTTGTACAAGTGTGTACAAGGTTGTACAATTGTGTACAAGGCTGTACAAGTGTGTACAAGGTTGTACAAGTGTGTACAAGGTTGTACAAGTGTGTACAAGGTTGTACAAGTGTGTACAAGGTTGTACAAGTGTGTACAAGGTTGTACAAGTGTGTACAAGGTTGTACAATTGTGTATCAGGTTGTACAAGTGTGTACAAGGTTTTACAAGTGTGTACAAGGGTGTACAATCGTGTACAAGGATGTACAAGTTTGTACAAGTTTGTACAAGTTTGTACAAGTTTGTACAAGGTTGTACAAGTGTGTACAAGGATGTACAAGTTTGTACAAGGGTGCACAAGTGTGTACAAGGGTGTACAATCGTGTACAAGCTTGTACAAGTGTGTACAAGGGTGTACAGGTTTGTACAAGGTTGTACAAGGTTGTACAAGTGTGTACAAGGGTGTACAAATGTGTACAAGGATGTAAAAGTTTGTACAAGTTTGTACAAGTTTGTACAAGGTTGTACAAGTGTGTACAAGGTTTTACAATTGTGTACAAGGTTGTACAAGTGTGTACAAGGTTGTACAAGTGTGTACAAGGTTGTACAAGTGTGTACAACTTGTACAAGTGTGTACAAGCTTGTACAAGTGTGTACAAGGTTGTACAAGTTTGTACAAGGTTGTACAAGTGTGTACAAGTTTGTACAAGTGTGTACAAGTTTGTACAAGGTTGTACAAATGTGTACGATAAGTAAAAGTGTGTACAAGGGTGTACAAGGTTGTACAAGTGTGTACAAGGTTGTACAATTGTGTACAAGGCTGTACAAGTGTGTACAAGGTTGTACAATTGTTTACAAGGCTGTACAAGTGTGTACAAGATTGTACAAGTGTGTACAAGGTTGTACAAGTGTGTACAAGGATGTACAAGTTTGTACAAGGGTGTACAAGTGTGTACGATGTGTAAAAGTTTGTACAAGGGTGTACAAGGTTGTACAAGTGTGTACAAGGTTGTACAATTGTGTACAAGGCTGTACAAGTGTGTACAAGGTTGTACAATTTTGTACAAGGCTGTACAAGTGTGTACAAGGTTGTACAAGTGTGTACAAGGCTGTACAATTGTGTACAAGGTTGTACAAGTGTGTACAAGGTTGTACAAGTGTGTACAAGGTTGTACAATTGTGTACAAGGCTGTACAAGTGTGTACAAGGTTGTACAAGTGTGTACAAGGTTGTACAAGTGTGTACAAGGTTGTACAAGTGTGTACAAGGTTGTACAAGTGTGTACAAGGTTGTACAAGTGTGTACAAGGTTGTACAATTGTGTATCAGGTTGTACAAGTGTGTACAAGGTTGTACAAGTGTGTACAAGGGTGTACAATCGTGTACAAGGATGTACAAGTTTGTACAAGTTTGTACAAGTTTGTACAAGTTTGTACAAGGTTGTACAAGTGTGTACAAGGATGTACAAGTTTGTACAAGGGTGCACAAGTGTGTACAAGGGTGTACAATCGTGTACAAGCTTGTACAAGTTTGTACAAGGGTGTACAGGTTTGTACAAGGTTGTACAAGGTTGTACAAGTGTGTACAAGAGTGTACAAATGTGTACAAGGATGTAAAAGTTTGTACAGGTGTGTACAAGTTTGTAAAAGGTTGTACAAGTGTGTACAAGGTTTTACAATTGTGTACAAGGTTGTACAAATGTGTACAAGGTTGTACAAGTGTGTACAAGGTTGTACAAGTGTGTACAAGGTTGTACAAGTGTGTACAACTTGTACAAGTGTGTACAAGCTTGTACAAGTGTGTACAAGGTTGTACAAGTTTGTACAAGGTTGTACAAGTGTGTACAAGTTTGTACAAGTGTGTACAAGTTTGTACAAGGTTGTACAAATGTGTACAAGGGTGTACAAAAGTGTACAAGGGTGCACAAGTTTGAACAAAGGTGTACAAGTGTATACAAGCTTGTACAAGTGTGTACAAGCATGTACAAGTGTGTACAAGGGTGTACAGGTTTGTACAAGGTTGTACAAGTGTGTACAAGGGTGTACAAGTGTGTACAAGGTTGTACAAGTGTGTACAAGCTTGTACAAGTGTGTACAAGGGTGTACAAGTGTGTACAAGGTTGAACAAGTTTTTACATGGTTGTACAAGTGTGTACAAGGTTGTACAAGGTTGTACAAGTGTGTACAAGGTTGTACAAGTGTGTACAAGGTTGTACAAGAGTGTACAAGGTTTTACAAGTGTGTACAAGGTTGTACAAGTGTGTACAAGGTTGTACAAGTGTGTACAAGGTTGTACAAGTGTGTACAAGGTTGTACAAGTGTGTACAAGGTTGTACAAGTGTGTACAAGGTTGTACAAGTGTGTACAAGGGTGTACAAGTGTGTACAAGGTTGTACAAGTTTTTACAAGGTTGTACAAGTGTGTACAAGGGTGTAAAATCGTGTACAAGGATGTACAAGTTTGTACAAGTTTGTACAAGGTTGTACAAGTGTGTACAAGAATGTACAAGTTTGTACAAGGGTGTACAAGTGTTTACGATAAGTAAAAGTGTGTACAAGGGTGTACAAGGTTGTACAAGTGTGTACAAGGTTGTACAATTGTGTACAAGGCTGTACAACTGTGTACAAGGTTGTACAATTGTGTACAAGGCTGTACAAGTGTGTACAAGGTTGTACAAGTGTGTACAAGGTTGTACAAGTGTGTACAAGGATGTACAAGTTTGTACAAGGGTGTACAAGTGTGTACGATGTGTAAAAGTTTGTACAAGGGTGTACAAGGTTGTACACCCTTGTACACACTTGTACAACCTTTTACAAACTTGTACACAATTGTACAAACTTGTACATTATTGTACATACTTGTACACCCTTGTACACACTTGTACAACCTTGTACAAACCTGTACACCCTTGTACACACTTGTACAACCTTGTACAAACCTGTACACCCTTGTACACACTTGTACAAGCTTGTACACACTTGTACAAGCTTGTACACACTTGTACAAGCTTGTACACACTTGTACACCCTTGTTCAAACTTGTGCACCCTTGTACACCTTTGTACACCCTTGTACACATTTGTACAACCTTGTATTTTTTACAACAAGGTGTACATTTTACTAAGTTACATTTTTTATTAAGTTACATTTTATTAAGTTACATTTTACTATGTTACATTTTACTAAGTTACATTTTACTAAGTGACATTTTATTTAGTTACATTTTACAAAGTTACATTTTACTAAGTTACATTTTTTATTAAGTTACATTTCATTAAGTTACATTTTATTAAGTTAGATTTTATTAAGTTACATTTTCCTAAGTTACATTTTACTTAGTTACATTTTTTATTAAGTTACATTTTATTAAGTTACATTTTATTAAGTTACATTTTCCTAAGTTACAATTTACTCAGTTACATTTTTTACTAAGTTACATTTTATTAAGTTACATTTTACTAAGTTACATTTTACTAAGTTACATTTTTTATTAAGTTACATTTTATTAAGTTACATTTTATTAAGTTAAATTTTACTAAGTTACGTTTTACTCAGTTACATTTATTATTAAGTTACATTTTACTAAGTTACATTGTATTAAGTTACATTTAACTAAGTTACATTTTACTAAGTTACATTTTTTATTAAGTTACATTTTATTAAGTTACATTTTATTAAGTTACATTTTACTAAGTTACATTTTACTCAGTTACATTTTTTATTAAGTTACATTTTATTAAGTTACATTTTATTAAGTTACATTTTTTATTAAGTTACATTTTATTAAGTTACATTTTATTAAGTTACATTTTACTAAGTTACAATTTATTCAGTTACATTTTGTACTAAGTTATATTTTATTAAGTTACATTTTATTAAGTTACATTTTACTAAGTTACATATTCCTAAGTTACATTTTACTCAGTTACATTTACATTTTATTAAGTTACATTTCATTAAGTTACATTTTCCTAAGTTACATTTTACTAAGTTACATTTTTTATTAAGTTACATTTCATTAAGTTACATTTTATAAAGTTACATTATACTAAGTTACATTTTTTATTAAGTTACATTTCATAAAGTTACATTTTATTAAGTTACATTTTACTAAGTTACATTTTATTAAGTTACATTTTACTAAGTTACATTTTTTCTATAAGTTACATTTTATTAAGTTACATTTTACTTAGTAACATTTTACTAAGTTACATTTTACTAAGTTACATTATACTAAGTTACATTTTTTATTAAGTTACATTTCATTAAGTTACATTTTATTAAGTTAGATTTTATTAAGTTACATTTTCCTAAGTTCCATTTTACTCAGTTATATTTTTTATTAAGTTACATTTTTTTAAGTAACATTTTACAAAGTTACATTTTACTAAGTTACATTTTTTATTAAGTTACATTTTATTAAGTTACATTTTACTAAGTTACATTTTACTAAGTTACATTTTACTAAGTTACATTATACTAAGCTACATTTTTTATTAAGTTACATTTCATTAAGTTACATTTTATTAAGTTAGATTTTATTAAGTTACATTTTCCTAAGTTCCATTTTACTCAGTTACATTTTTTATTAAGTTACATTTTATTAAGTTACATTTTACTAAGTTACATTTTACTAAGTTACATTTTACTAAGTTACATTTTTTATTAAGTTACATTTTATTAAGTTACATTTTATTAAGTCACATTTTACTAAGTTACATTTTACTAAGTTACATTATACTAAGTTACATTTTACTAAGTTACATTTTACTAAGTTACATATTGTATTAAATTTCATTTTATTAAGTTACATTTTATTAAGTTACATTTAACTAAGTTACATTTTATTAGGTTACATTTTATTAAGTTACATTTTACTAAGTTACATTTTACTAAGTTACATTTTTTATTAAGTTACATTTTATTAAGTTACATTTTATTAAGTTACATTTTACTAAGTTATATTTTAAACGTCATGGTATTTTAGGTGAGGTCAATACTTAAGTATGATAAATATTTTTGGGCATCACTCAACTTATTAAAATCAGGAGAACACAGTCCTTGTCATATCACAGTTCATTGTATATACACACTGATAAAAATACAAAAATAAAAATAAAACTAAATATAAAATCACAGACTAAAGTTCTCAACTCCGACGTTTCGCCGCACCAATAAAACGTGCGGCGTTTTCAAGGTTATTTTGTCTTCTCACGTAAACGTTGTGAGCGCCTAACCACGACTCAATAAAACGTGGGTGACTCAATAAAATTTGAGTCGTGGTTAGGCGCTCACAACGTTTACGTAAGAAGACAAAATAACCTTGAAAACGCCGCACGTTTTATTGGTGCGGCGAAACGTCGGAGTTGAGAACTTTAGTCTGTGATTTTATATTTAGTTTTATTTTTATTTTTGTATTTTTATCAGTGTGTATATACAATGAACTGTAATATGACAAGGACTTTGTTCTCCTGATTTTAATAAGGTGAGTGATGCCCAAAAATATTTATCATACTCAAGTTATATTTTACTAAGTTACATTTTTTATTAAGTTACATTTCATTAAGTTACATTTTATTAAGTTACATATTACTAAGTTACATTTTATTTAGTTACATTTTACAAAGTTACATTTTACTAAGTTACATTTTTTATTAAGTTACATTTTATTAAGTTACATTTTACTAAGTTACATTTTACTAAGTTACATTTTACTAAGTTACATTATACTAAGTTACATTTTTTATTAAGTTACATTTCATTAAGTTACATTTTATTAAGTTAGATTTTATTAAGTTACATTTTCCTAAGTTACATTTTACTCAGTTACATTTTTTATTAAGTTACATTTTATTAAGTTACATTTTACTAAGTTACATTTTACTAAGTTACATTTTTTATTAAGTTACATTTTATTAAGTTACATTTTATTAAGTTAAATTTTACTAAGTTACATTTTACTCAGTTACATTTTTTATTAAGTTACATTTTACTAAGTTACATTGTATTAAGTTACATTTAACTAAGTTACATTTTACTAAGTTACATTTTTTATTAAGTTACATTTTATTAAGTTACATTTTATTAAGTTACATTTTACTAAGTTACATTTTACTCAGTTACATTTTTTATTAAGTTACATTTTATTAAGTTACATTTTATTAAGTTACATTTTTTATTAAGTTACATTTTATTAAGTTACATTTTATTAAGTTACATTTTACTAAGTTACAATTTATTCAGTTACATTTTGTACTAAGTTATATTTTATTAAGTTACATTTTATTAAGTTACATTTTACTAAGTTACATATTCCTAAGTTACATTTTACTCAGTTACATTAACATTTTATTAAGTTACATTTCATTAAGTTACATTTTCCTAAGTTACATTTTACTAAGTTACATTTTTTATTAAGTTACATTTCATTAAGTTACATTTTATAAAGTTACATTATACTAAGTTACATTTTTTATTAAGTTACATTTCATAAAGTTACATTTTATTAAGTTACATTTTACTAAGTTACATTTTATTAAGTTACATTTTACTAAGTTACATTTTTTCTATAAGTTACATTTTATTAAGTTACATTTTACTTAGTAACATTTTACTAAGTTACATTTTACTAAGTTACATTATACTAAGTTACATTTTTTATTAAGTTACATTTCATTAAGTTACATTTTATTAAGTTAGATTTTATTAAGTTACATTTTCCTAAGTTCCATTTTACTCAGTTATATTTTTTATTAAGTTACATTTTTTTAAGTAACATTTTACAAAGTTACATTTTACTAAGTTACATTTTTTATTAAGTTACATTTTATTAAGTTACATTTTACTAAGTTACATTTTACTAAGTTACATTTTACTAAGTTACATTATACTAAGCTACATTTTTTATTAAGTTACATTTCATTAAGTTACATTTTATTAAGTTAGATTTTATTAAGTTACATTTTCCTAAGTTCCATTTTACTCAGTTACATTTTTTATTAAGTTACATTTTATTAAGTTACATTTTACTAAGTTACATTTTACTAAGTTACATTTTACTAAGTTACATTTTTTATTAAGTTACATTTTATTAAGTTACATTTTATTAAGTCACATTTTACTAAGTTACATTTTACTAAGTTACATTATACTAAGTTACATTTTACTAAGTTACATTTTACTAAGTTACATATTGTATTAAATTTCATTTTATTAAGTTACATTTTATGAAGTTACATTTAACTAAGTTACATTTTATTAGGTTACATTTTATTAAGTTACATTTTACTAAGTTACATTTTACTAAGTTACATTTTTTATTAAGTTACATTTTATTAAGTTACATTTTATTAAGTTACATTTTACTAAGTTATATTTTAAACGTCATGGTATTTTAGGTGAGGTCAATACTTAAGTATGATAAATATTTTTGGGCATCACTCAACTTATTAAAATCAGGAGAACACAGTCCTTGTCATATCACAGTTCATTGTATATACACACTGATAAAAATACAAAAATAAAAATAAAACTAAATATAAAATCACAGACTAAAGTTCTCAACTCCGACGTTTCGCCGCACCAATAAAACGTGCGGCGTTTTCAAGGTTATTTTGTCTTCTCACGTAAACGTTGTGAGCGCCTAACCACGACTCAATAAAACGTGGGTGACTCAATAAAATTTGAGTCGTGGTTAGGCGCTCACAACGTTTACGTGAGAAGACAAAATAACCTTGAAAACGCCGCACGTTTTATTGGTGCGGCGAAACGTCGGAGTTGAGAACTTTAGTCTGTGATTTTATATTTAGTTTTATTTTTATTTTTGTATTTTTATCAGTGTGTATATACAATGAACTGTGATATGACAAGGACTGTGTTCTCCTGATTTTAATAAGGTGAGTGATGCCCAAAAATATTTATCATACTCAAGTTATATTTTACTAAGTTACATTTTTTATTAAGTTACATTTCATTAAGTTACATTTTATTAAGTTACATATTACTAAGTTACATTTTATTTAGTTACATTTTACAAAGTTACATTTTACTAAGTTACATTTTTTATTAAGTTACATTTTATTAAGTTACATTTTACTAAGTTACATTTTACTAAGTTACATTTTACTAAGTTACATTATACTAAGTTACATTTTTTATTAAGTTACATTTCATTAAGTTACATTTTATTAAGTTAGATTTTATTAAGTTACATTTTCCTAAGTTACATTTTACTCAGTTACATTTTTTATTAAGTTACATTTTATTAAGTTACATTTTATTAAGTTACATTTTCCTAAGTTACAATTTACTCAGTAACATTTTTTACTAAGTTACATTTTATTAAGTTACATTTTACTAAGTTACATTTTACTAAGTTACATTTTTTATTAAGTTACATTTGATTAAGTTACATTTTATTAAGTTAAATTTTACTAAGTTACATTTTACTCAGTTACATTTTACTCAGTTACATTTTTTATTAAGTTACATTTTATTAAGTTACATTTTACTAAAATACAATTTATTCAGTTACATTTTTTACTAAGTTACATTTTATTAAGTTACATTTTATTAAGTTACATTTTACTAAGTTACATATTCCTAAGTTACATTTTACTCAGTTACATTATTTATTAAGTTACATTTTATTAAGTTACATTTCATTAAGTTACATTTTCCTAAGTTACATTTTACTGAGTTACATTTTTTATTAAGTTAAATTTCATTAAGTTACATTTTATTAAGTTATATTTTTTATTAAGTTACATTTTATTAAGTTACATTTTATTAAGTTACATTTTTCTAAGTTATATTTTACTAAGTTACATTTTTATTAAGTTACATTTCATTAAGTTACATTTTATTAAGTTACATTTTACTAAGTTACATTTTATTAAGTTACATTTTACAAAGTTTCATTTGACTAAGTTACATTTTTTATTAAGTTACATTTTATTAAGTTACATTTTATTAAGTTACATTTCATTAAGTTACATTTTATTAAGTTACATTTTTTATTAAGTTACATTTTATTAAGTTACATTTTATTAAGTTACATTTTACTAAGTTTTTTTTACTAAGTTACATTTTTTATTAAGTTACATTTTACTAAGTTACATTTTATTAAGTTACATTTTACAAAGTTTCATTTTACTAAATTACATTTTTTATTAAGTTACATTTTATTAAGTTACATTTTACTAAGTTATATTTTAATAAGTTCAATTTTTTATTAAGTTACATTTCATTAAGTTACATTTTATTAAGTTACATTTTACTAAGTTACATTTTATTAAGTTACATTTTACAAAGTTACATTTAACTAAGTTACATTTTTTATTAAGTTACGTTTTACTAAGTTACATTATACTAAGTTACATTTTTTATTAAGTTACATTTCATAAAGTTACATTTTATTAAGTTTCATTTTACTAAGTTACATTTTTTATTAAGTTACATTTTATTAAGTTACATTTTACTAAGTTACATTTTACTAAGTTACATTATACTAAGTTACATTTTTTATTAAGTTACATTTCATTAAGTTCCATTTTAATCAGTTACATTTTTATTAAGTTACATTTTATTGAGTTACATTTTATTAAGTGACATTTTCCTAAGTTACATTTTACTAAGTCACATTTTTTATTAAGTTACATTTCATTAAGTTACATTTTATAAAGTTACATTATACTAAGTTACATTTTTTATTAAGTTACATTTCATAAAGTTACATTTTATTAAGTTACATTTTACTTAGTTACATTTTATTAAGTTACATTTTACAAAGTTACATTTTATTAAGTTAGATTTTATTAAGTTACATTTTCCTAAGTTCCATTTTACTCAGTTATTTTTTTTATTAAGTTACATTTTATTAAGTTACATTTTACAAAGTTACATTTTACTAAGTTACATTTTTTATTAAGTTACATTTCATAAAGTTACATTTTATTAAGTTACATTTTACTAAGTTACATTTTATTAAGTTACATTTTACAAAGTTACATTTTATTAAGTTAGATTTTATTAAGTTACATTTTACTAAGTTACATTTTACTAAGTTACATTTTTTATTAAGTTACATTTTATTAAGTTACATTTTATTAAGTCACATTTTACTAAGTTACATTTTACTAGGTTACATTTTTTATTAAGTTACATTTCATTAAGTTACATTTTATAAAGTTACATTATACTAAGTTACATTTTTTATTAAGTTACATTTCATAAAGTTACATTTTATTAAGTTTTATTTTACTAAGTTACATTTTATTAAGTTACATTTTACAAAGTTACATTTTACTAAGTTACATTTTTTATTAAGTTACATTTTATTAAGTTACATTTCATTAAGTTACATTTTATTAAGTTACATATTACTAAGTTACATTTTATTTAGTTACATTTTACAAAGTTACATTTTACTAAGTTACATTTTTTATTAAGTTACATTTTATTAAGTTACATTTTACTAAGTTACATTTTACTAAGTTACATTTTACTAAGTTACATTATACTAAGTTACATTTTTTATTAAGTTACATTTCATTAAGTTACATTTTATTAAGTTAGATTTTACTAAGTTACATTTTCCTAAGTTACATTTTACTCAGTTACATTTTTTATTAAGTTACATTTTATTAAGTTACATTTTCCTAAGTTACAATTTACTCAGTTACATTTTTTACTAAGTTACATTTTATTAAGTTACATTTTACTAAGTTACATTTTACTAAGTTACATTTTTTATTAAGTTACATTTTATTAAGTTACATTTTATTAAGTTAAATTTTACTAAGTTACATTTTACTCAGTTACATTTTTTATTAAGTTACATTTTATTAAGTTACATTTTATTAAGTTACATTTTATTAAGTTACATTTTTTATTAAGTTACATTTTATTAAGTTACATTTTATTAAGTTACATTTTACTAAGTTACAAATTTATTCAGTTACATTTTTTATTAAGTTACATTTTATTAAGTTACATTTTACTAAGTTATATTTTACTAAGTTCAATTTTTTATTAAGTTACATTTCATTAAGTTACATTTTATTAAGTTACATTTTACTACGTTACATTTTATCAAGTAACATTTTACAAAGTTACATTTTACTAAGTTACATTTTTTATTAAGTTACATTTTATTATGTTACATTTTACTAAATTACATTTTACTAAGTTACATTTTACTAAGTTACATTATACTAAGTTACATTTTTTATTAAGTTACATTTCATTAAGTTACATTTTATTAAGTTAGATTTTATTAAGTTACATTTTCCTAAGTTCCATTTTACTCAGTTACATTTTTTATTAAGTTACATTTTATTAAGTGACATTTTATTAAGTTAGATTTTATTAAGTTACATTTTCCTAAGTTCCATTTTACTCAGTTATATTTTTTATTAAGTTACATTTTATTAAGTTACATTTTACAAAGTTACATTTTACTAAGTTACATTTTTATTAAGTTACATTTTATTAAGTTACATTTTACTAAGTTACATTTTACTAAGTTACAATTTATTCAGTTACATTTTTTACTAAGTTACATTTTATTAAGTTACATTTTATTAAGTTACATTTTATTAAGTTTTTACTAAGTTACATATTCCTAAGTTACATTTTACTCAGTTACATTATTTATTAAGTTACATTTCATTAAGTTACATTTTCCTAAGTTACATTTTACTAAGTTAAATTTTTTATTAAGTTACATTTCATTAAGTTACATTTTATTAAGTTACATTTTATTAAGTTACATTTTACTAAGTTACATTTTACTAAGTTACATTTTTTATTAAGTTACATTTCATTAAGTTACATTTTATTAAGTTACATTTTACTAAGTTACATTTTATTAAGTTACATTTTACAAAGATACATTTTACTAAGTTACATTTTTTATTAAGTTACATTTCATTAAGTTACATTTTATAAAGTTACATTATACTAAGTTACATTTTTTATTAAGTTACATTTCATAAAGTTACATTTTATTAAGTTTTATTTTACTAAGTTACATTTTATTAAGTTACATTTTACAAAGTTACATTTTACTAAGTTACATTTTTTATTAAGTTACATTTTATTAAGTTACATTTTACTAAGTTACATTTTACTAAGTTACATTTTACTAAGTTACATTTTACTAAGTTACATTATACTAAGTTACATTTTTTATTAAGTTACATTTCATTAAGTTACATTTTATTAAGTTAGATTTTATTAAGTTACATTTTCCTAAGTTCCATTTTACTCAGTTATATTTTTTATTAAGTTACATTTTATTAAGTTACATTTTACAAAGTTACATTTTACTAAGTTACATTTTTATTAAGTTACATTTTATTAAGTTACATTTTACTAAGTTACATTTTACTAAGTTACATTTTACTAAGTTACATTATACTAAGTTACATTTTTAATTAAGTTACATTTCATTAAGTTACATTATATTAAGTTAAATTTATTAAGTTACATTTTCCTAAGTTCCATTTTACTCAGTTACATTTTACTCAGTTACATTTTTTATTAAGTTACATTTTATTAAGTTACATTTTATTAAGTTACATTTTACTAAAATACAATTTACTCAGTAACATTTTTTATTAAGTTACATTTGATTAAGTTACATTTTATTAAGTTAAATTTTACTAAGTTACATTTTACTCAGTTACATTTTACTCAGTTACATTTTTTATTAAGTTACATTTTATTAAGTTACATTTTATTAAGTTACATTTTACTAAAATACAATTTATTCAGTTACATTTTTTACTAAGTTACATTTTATTAAGTTACATTTTATTAAGTTACATTTTACTAAGTTACATATTCCTAAGTTACATTTTACTCAGTTACATTATTTATTAAGTTACATTTTATTAAGTTACATTTCATTAAGTTACATTTTCCTAAGTTACATTTTACTGAGTTACATTTTTTATTAAGTTAAATTTCATTAAGTTACATTTTATTAAGTTATATTTTTTATTAAGTTACATTTTATTAAGTTACATTTTATTAAGTTACATTTTTCTAAGTTATATTTTACTAAGTTACATTTTTATTAAGTTACATTTCATTAAGTTACATTTTATTAAGTTACATTTTACTAAGTTACATTTTATTAAGTTACATTTTACAAAGTTTCATTTGACTAAGTTACATTTTTTATTAAGTTACATTTTATTAAGTTACATTTTATTAAGTTACATTTCATTAAGTTACATTTTATTAAGTTACATTTTTTATTAAGTTACATTTTATTAAGTTACATTTTATTAAGTTACATTTTACTAAGTTTTTTTTTACTAAGTTACATTTTTTATTAAGTTACATTTTACTAAGTTACATTTTATTAAGTTACATTTTACAAAGTTTCATTTTACTAAATTACATTTTTTATTAAGTTACATTTTATTAAGTTACATTTTACTAAGTTATATTTTAATAAGTTCAATTTTTTATTAAGTTACATTTCATTAAGTTACATTTTATTAAGTTACATTTTACTAAGTTACATTTTATTAAGTTACATTTTACAAAGTTACATTTAACTAAGTTACATTTTTTATTAAGTTACGTTTTACTAAGTTACATTATACTAAGTTACATTTTTTATTAAGTTACATTTCATAAAGTTACATTTTATTAAGTTTCATTTTACTAAGTTACATTTTTTATTAAGTTACATTTTATTAAGTTACATTTTACTAAGTTACATTTTACTAAGTTACATTATACTAAGTTACATTTTTTATTAAGTTACATTTCATTAAGTTACATTTTATTAAGTTAGATTTTATTAAGTTACATTTTCCTAAGTTCCATTTTAATCAGTTACATTTTTATTAAGTTACATTTTATTGAGTTACATTTTATTAAGTGACATTTTCCTAAGTTACATTTTACTAAGTCACATTTTTTATTAAGTTACATTTCATTAAGTTACATTTTATAAAGTTACATTATACTAAGTTACATTTTTTATTAAGTTACATTTCATAAAGTTACATTTTATTAAGTTACATTTTACTAAGTTACATTTTATTAAGTTACATTTTACAAAGTTACATTTTATTAAGTTAGATTTTATTAAGTTACATTTTCCTAAGTTCCATTTTACTCAGTTATTTTTTTTATTAAGTTACATTTTATTAAGTTACATTTTACAAAGTTACATTTTACTAAGTTACATTTTTTATTAAGTTACATTTCATAAAGTTACATTGTATTAAGTTACATTTTACTAAGTTACATTTTATTAAGTTACATTTTACAAAGTTACATTTTATTAAGTTAGATTTTATTAAGTTACATTTTACTAAGTTACATTTTACTAAGTTACATTTTTTATTAAGTTACATTTTATTAAGTTACATTTTATTAAGTCACATTTTACTAAGTTACATTTTACTAAGTTACATTATACTAAGTTACATTTTACTAAGTTACATTTTACTAAGTTACATTTTTTATTAAGTTACATTTTATTAAGTTACATTTCATTAAGTTACATTTTATTAAGTTACATATTACTAAGTTACATTTTATTTAGTTACATTTTACTAAGTTACATTTTTTATTAAGTTACATTTTATTAAGTTACATTTTACTAAGTTACATTTTACTAAGTTACATTTTACTAAGTTACATTATACTAAGTTACATTTTTTATTAAGTTACATTTCATTAAGTTACATTTTATTAAGTTAGATTTTACTAAGTTACATTTTCCTAAGTTACATTTTACTCAGTTACATTTTTTATTAAGTTACATTTCATTAAGTTACATTTTCCTAAGTTACAATTTACTCAGTTACATTTTTTACTAAGTTACATTTTATTAAGTTACATTTTACTAAGTTACATTTTACTAAGTTACATTTTTTATTAAGTTACATTTTATTAAGTTACATTTTATTAAGTTAAATTTTACTAAGTTACATTTTACTCAGTTACATTTTTTATTAAGTTACATTTTATTAAGTTACATTTTATTAAGTTACATTTTATTAAGTTACATTTTTTATTAAGTTACATTTTATTAAGTTACATTTTATTAAGTTACATTTTATTAAGTTACATTTTACTAAGTTACAAATTTATTCAGTTACATTTTTTATTAAGTTACATTTTATTAAGTTACATTTTACTAAGTTATATTTTACTAAGTTCAATTTTTTATTAAGTTACATTTCATTAAGTTACATTTTATTAAGTTACATTTTACTACGTTACATTTTATCAAGTAACATTTTACAAAGTTACATTTTACTAAGTTACATTTTTTATTAAGTTACATTTTATTATGTTACATTTTACTAAATTACATTTTACTAAGTTACATTTTACTAAGTTACATTATACTAAGTTACATTTTTTATTAAGTTACATTTCATTAAGTTACATTTTATTAAGTTAGATTTTATTAAGTTACATTTTCCTAAGTTCCATTTTACTCAGTTACATTTTTTATTAAGTTACATTTTATTGAGTTACATTTTATTAAGTGACATTTTATTAAGTTAGATTTTATTAAGTTACATTTTCCTAAGTTCCATTTTACTCAGTTATATTTTTTATTAAGTTACATTTTATTAAGTTACATTTTACAAAGTTACATTTTACTAAGTTACATTTTTATTAAGTTACATTTTATTAAGTTACATTTTACTAAGTTACATTTTACTAAGTTACAATTTATTCAGTTACATTTTTTACTAAGTTACATTTTATTAAGTTACATTTTATTAAGTTACATTTTATTAAGTTTTTACTAAGTTACATATTCCTAAGTTACATTTTACTCAGTTACATTATTTATTAAGTTACATTTCATTAAGTTACATTTTCCTAAGTTACATTTTACTAAGTTAAATTTTTTATTAAGTTACATTTCATTAAGTTACATTTTATTAAGTTACATTTTATTAAGTTACATTTTACTAAGTTACATTTTACTAAGTTACATTTTTTATTAAGTTACATTTCATTAAGTTACATTTTATTAAGTTACATTTTACTAAGTTACATTTTATTAAGTTACATTTTACAAAGATACATTTTACTAAGTTACATTTTTTATTAAGTTACATTTCATTAAGTTACATTTTATAAAGTTACATTATACTAAGTTACATTTTTTATTAAGTTACATTTCATAAAGTTACATTTTATTAAGTTTTATTTTACTAAGTTACATTTTATTAAGTTACATTTTACAAAGTTACATTTTACTAAGTTACATTTTTTATTAAGTTACATTTTATTAAGTTACATTTTAC
This sequence comes from Macrosteles quadrilineatus, assembly GCF_028750875.1. Lineage (NCBI taxonomy): Eukaryota > Metazoa > Arthropoda > Insecta > Hemiptera > Cicadellidae > Macrosteles > Macrosteles quadrilineatus. The sequence continues at coordinate 18,963 of NW_026543059.1, read as the reverse complement.
TAAGTTACATTTTACTAAGTTACATTTTACTAAGTTACATTTTACTAAGTTACATTATACTAAGTTACATTTTTTATTAAGTTACATTTCATTAAGTTACATTTTATTAAGTTAGATTTTATTAAGTTACATTTTCCTAAGTTCCATTTTACTCAGTTATATTTTTTATTAAGTTACATTTTATTAAGTTACATTTTACAAAGTTACATTTTACTAAGTTACATTTTTATTAAGTTACATTTTATTAAGTTACATTTTACTAAGTTACATTTTACTAAGTTACATTTTACTAAGTTACATTATACTAAGTTACATTTTTAATTAAGTTACATTTCATTAAGTTACATTATATTAAGTTAAATTTATTAAGTTACATTTTCCTAAGTTCCATTTTACTCAGTTATATTTTTTACTAAGTTACATTTTATTAAGTTACATTTTACAAAATTACATTTTACTAAGTTACATTTTTTATTAAGTTACATTTTATTATGTTACATTTTACTAAATTACATTTTACTAAGTTACATTTTACTAAGTTACATTATACTAAGTTACATTTTTTATTAAGTTACATTTCATTAAGTTACATTTTATTAAGTTAGATTTTATTAAGTTACATTTTCCTAAGTTCCATTTTACTCAGTTACATTTTTTATTAAGTTACATTTTATTGAGTTACATTTTATTAAGTGACATTTTCCTAAGTTGCAATTTACTCAGTTACATTTTTTACTAAGTTACATTTTATTAAGTAACATTTTCCTAAGTTACATTTTACTAAGTTAAATTTTTTATTAAGTTACATTTCATTAAGTTACATTTTATTAAGTTACATTTTATTAAGTTACATTTTACTAAGTTACATTTTACTAAGTTACATTTTTTATTAAGTTACATTTCATTAAGTTACATTTTATTAAGTTACATTTTACTAAGTTACATTTTATTAAGTTACATTTTACAAAGATACATTTTACTAAGTTACATTTTTTATTAAGTTACATTTCATTAAGTTACATTTTATAAAGTTACATTATACTAAGTTACATTTTTTATTAAGTTACATTTCATAAAGTTACATTTTATTAAGTTTTATTTTACTAAGTTACATTTTATTAAGTTACATTTTACAAAGTTACATTTTACTAAGTTACATTTTTTATTAAGTTACATTTTATTAAGTTACATTTTACTAAGTTACATTTTACTAAGTTACATTTTACTAAGTTACATTATACTAAGTTACATTTTTTATTAAGTTACATTTCATTAAGTTACATTTTATTAAGTTAGATTTTATTAAGTTACATTTTCCTAAGTTCCATTTTACTCAGTTATATTTTTTATTAAGTTACATTTTATTAAGTTACATTTTACAAAGTTACATTTTACTAAGTTACATTTTTTATTAAGTTACATTTTATTAAGTTACATTTTACTAAGTTACATTTTACTAAGTTACATTTTACTAAGTTACATTATACTAAGTTACATTTTTTATTAAGTTACATTTCATTAAGTTACATTTTATTAAGTTAAATTTATTAAGTTACATTTTCCTAAGTTCCATTTTACTCAGTTACATTTTTTATTAAGTTACATTTTATTAAGTTACATTTTACTAAGTTACATTTTACTAAGTTACATTTTTTATTAAGTTACATTTTATTAAGTTACATTTTATTAAGTCACATTTTACTAAGTTACATTTTACTAAGTTACATTATACTAAGTTACATTTTACTAAGTTACATTTTACTAAGTTACATATTTTATTAAATTTCATTTTATTAAGTTAAATTTTATTAAGTTACATTTTATTAAGTTACATTTTATTAAGTTACATTTAACTAAGTTACATTTTATTAGGTTACATTTTATTAAGTTACATTTTACTAAGTTACATTTTACTAAGTTACATTTTACTAAGTTACATTTTTTATTAAGTTACATTTTATTAAGTTACATTTTATTAAGTTACATTTTACTAAGTTATATTTTACTAAGTTACATTTTTTATTAAGTTACATTTCATGAAGTTACATTTTAATAAGTTACATATTACTAAGTTACATTTTATTTAGTTACATTTTACAAAGTTACATTTTACTAAGTTAAATTTTTTTTAAGTTAAATTTTATTAAGTTACATTTTACTAAGTTACATTTTACTAAGTTACATTTTACTAAGTTACATTATACTAAGTTACATTTTTTTTTAAGTTACATTTCATTAAGTTACATTTTATTAAGTTAGATTTTATTAAGTTACATTTTCCTAAGTTACATTTTACTCAGTTACATTTTTTATTAAGTTACATTTTATTAAGTTACATTTTACAAAGTTACATTTTATTAAGTTACATTTTACTAAGTTACATTTTTTATTAAGTTACATTTTATTAAGTTACATTTTATTAAGTTAAATTTTACTAAGTTACATTTTACTCAGTTACATTTTTTATTAAGTTACATTTTATTAAGTTACATTTTACTAAGTTACATTTTACTAAGTTACATTTTACTAAGTTACATTATACTAAGTTACATTTTTTGTTAAGTTACATTTCATTAAGTTACATTTTATTAAGTTAGATTTTATTAAGTTACATTTTCCTAAGTTCCATTTTACTCAGTTATATTTTTTATTAAGTTACATTTTATTAAGTTACATTTTACAAAGTTACATTTTATTAAGTTACATTTTACTAAGTTACATTTTACTAAGTTAAATTTTCCTAAGTTACATTTTACTCAGTTACATTTTTTATTAAGTTACATTTTATTAAGTTACATTTTATTAAGTTAAATTTTACTAAGTTACATTTTACTCAGTTACATTTTTTATTAAGTTACATTTTATTAAGTTACATTTTACTAAGTTACATTTTACTAAGTTACATTATACTAAGTTACATTTTTTATTAAGTTACATTTCATTAAGTTACATTTTATTAAGTTACATTTTACTAAGTTACATTTTATTAAGTTACATTTTACAAAGATACATTTTACTAAGTTACATTTTTTATTAAGTTACATTTCATTAAGTTACATTTTATAAAGTTACATTATACTAAGTTACATTTTTTATTAAGTTACATTTCATAAAGTTACATTTTATTAAGTTACATTTTACTAAGTTACATTTTATTAAGTTACATTTTACAAAGTTACATTTTACTAAGTTACATTTTTTATTAAGTTACATTTTATTAAGTTACATTTTACTAAGTTACATTTTACTAAGTTACATTTTACTAAGTTACATTATACTAAGTTACATTTTTTATTAAGTTACATTTCATTAAGTTACATTTTATTAAGTTAAATTTATTAAGTTACATTTTCCTAAGTTCCATTTTACTCAGTTACATTTTTTATTAAGTTACATTTTATTAAGTTACATTTTACTAAAATACATTTTACTAAGTTACATTTTACTAAGTTACATTTTTTATTAAGTTACATTTTATTAAGTTACATTTTATTAAGTCACATTTTACTAAGTTACATTTTACTAAGTTACATAATACTAAGTTACATTTTACTAAGTTACATTTTACTAAGTTACATATTTTATTAAATTTCATTTTATTAAGTTACATTTTATTAAGTTACATTTAACTAAGTTACATTTTATTAGGTTACATTTTATTAAGTTACATTTTACTAAGTTACATTTTACTAAGTTAAATTTTATTAAGTTACATTTTATTAAGTTACATTTTACTAAGTTATATTTTACTAAGTTACATTTTTTATTAAGTTACATTTTATTAAGTTACATTTTATTAAGTTACATTTTACTAAGTTACATTTTACTAAGTTACATTTTTTATTAAGTTACATTTTATTAAGTTACATTTTATTAAGTCACATTTTACTAAGTTACATTTTACTAAGTTACATTATACTAAGTTACATTTTACTAAGTTACATTTTACTAAGTTACATATTTTATTAAATTTCATTTTATTAAGTTACATTTTATTAAGTTACATTTAACTAAGTTACATTTTATTAGGTTACATTTTATTAGGTTACATTTTACTAAGTTACATTTTACTAAGTTACATTTTTTATTAAGTTACATTTTATTAAGTTACATTTTATTAAGTTACATTTTACTAAGTTATATTTTACTAAGTTACATTTTTTATTAAGTTAGATTTCATTAAGTTACATTTTATTAAGTTACATATTACTAAGTTACATTTTATTTAGTTACATTTTACAAAGTTACATTTTACTAAGTTACATTTTTTATTAAGTTACATTTTATTAAGTTACATTTTACTAAGTTACATTTTACTAAGTTACATTTTACTAAGATACATTATACTAAGTTACATTTTTTATTAAGTTACATTTCATTAAGTTACATTTTATTAAGTTAGATTTTATTAAGTTACATTTTCCTAAGTTACATTTTACTCAGTTACATTTTTTATTAAGTTACATTTTATTAAGTTACATTTTATTAAGTTAAATTTTACTAAGTTACATTTTACTCAGTTACATTTTTTATTAAGTTACATTTTATTAAGTTACATTTTACTAAGTTACATTTTACTAAGTTACATTTTACTAAGTTACATTATACTAAGTTACATTTTTTGTTAAGTTACATTTCATTAAGTTACATTTTATTAAGTTAGATTTTATTAAGTTACATTTTCCTAAGTTCCATTTTACTCAGTTATATTTTTAACTAAGTTACATTTTATTAGGTTACATTTTATTAAGTTACATTTTACTAAGTTACATTTTACTAAGTTACATTTTTTATTAAGTTACATTTTATTAAGTTACATTTTACTAAGTTATATTTTACTAAGTTACATTTTTTATTAAGTTAGATTTCATTAAGTTACATTTTATTAAGTTACATATTACTAAGTTACATTTTATTTAGTTACATTTTACAAAGTTACATTTTACTAAGTTACATTTTTTATTAAGTTACATTTTATTAAGTTACATTTTACTAAGTTACATTTTACTAAGTTACATTTTACTAAGTTACATTATACTAAGTTACATTTTTTATTAAGTTACATTTCATTAAGTTACATTTTATTAAGTTAGATTTTATTAAGTTACATTTTCCTAAGTTACATTTTACTCAGTTACATTTTTTATTAAGTTACATTTTATTAAGTTACATTTTATTAAGTTAAATTTTACTAAGTTACATTTTACTCAGTTACATTTTTTATTAAGTTACATTTTATTAAGTTACATTTTACTAAGTTACATTTTACTAAGTTACATTTTACTAAGTTACATTTTACTAAGTTACATTATACTAAGTTACATTTTTTGTTAAGTTACATTTCATTAAGTTACATTTTATTAAGTTAGATTTTATTAAGTTACATTTTCCTAAGTTCCATTTTACTCAGTTATATTTTTTATTAAGATACATTTTATTAAGTTACATTTTACAAAGTTACATTTTATTAAGTTACATTTTACTAAGTTACATTTTACTAAGTTAAATTTTCCTAAGTTACATTTTACTCAGTTACATTTTTTATTAAGTTACATTTTATTAAGTTACATTTTATTAAGTTAAATTTTACTAAGTTACATTTTACTCAGTTACATTTTTTATTAAGTTACATTTTATTAAGTTACATTTTACTAAGTTACATTTTACTAAGTTACATTATACTAAGTTACATTTTTTATTAAGTTACATTTCATTAAGTTACATTTTATTAAGTTACATTTTACTAAGTTACATTTTATTAAGTTACATTTTACAAAGATACATTTTACTAAGTTACATTTTTTATTAAGTTACATTTCATTAAGTTACATTTTATAAAGTTACATTATACTAAGTTACATTTTTTATTAAGTTACATTTCATAAAGTTACATTTTATTAAGTTACATTTTACTAAGTTACATTTTATTAAGTTACATTTTACAAAGTTACATTTTACTAAGTTACATTTTTTATTAAGTTACATTTTATTAAGTTACATTTTACTAAGTTACATTTTACTAAGTTACATTTTACTAAGTTACATTATACTAAGTTACATTTTTTATTAAGTTACATTTCATTAAGTTACATTTTATTAAGTTAAATTTATTAAGTTACATTTTCCTAAGTTCCATTTTACTCAGTTACATTTTTTATTAAGTTACATTTTATTAAGTTACATTTTACTAAAATACATTTTACTAAGTTACATTTTACTAAGTTACATTTTTTATTAAGTTACATTTTATTAAGTTACATTTTATTAAGTCACATTTTACTAAGTTACATTTTACTAAGTTACATAATACTAAGTTACATTTTACTAAGTTACATTTTACTAAGTTACATATTTTATTAAATTTCATTTTATTAAGTTACATTTTATTAAGTTACATTTAACTAAGTTACATTTTATTAGGTTACATTTTATTAAGTTACATTTTACTAAGTTACATTTTACTAAGTTAAATTTTATTAAGTTACATTTTATTAAGTTACATTTTACTAAGTTCTATTTTACTAAGTTACATTTTTTATTAAGTTACATTTTATTAAGTTACATTTTATTAAGTTACATTTTACTAAGTTACATTTTACTAAGTTACATTTTTTATTAAGTTACATTTTATTAAGTTACATTTTATTAAGTCACATTTTACTAAGTTACATTTTACTAAGTTACATTATACTAAGTTACATTTTACTAAGTTACATTTTACTAAGTTACATATTTTATTAAATTTCATTTTATTAAGTTACATTTTATTAAGTTACATTTAACTAAGTTACATTTTATTAGGTTACATTTTATTAGGTTACATTTTACTAAGTTACATTTTACTAAGTTACATTTTTTATTAAGTTACATTTTATTAAGTTACATTTTATTAAGTTACATTTTACTAAGTTATATTTTACTAAGTTACATTTTTTATTAAGTTAGATTTCATTAAGTTACATTTTATTAAGTTACATATTACTAAGTTACATTTTATTTAGTTACATTTTACAAAGTTACATTTTACTAAGTTACATTTTTTATTAAGTTACATTTTATTAAGTTACATTTTACTAAGTTACATTTTACTAAGTTACATTTTACTAAGATACATTATACTAAGTTACATTTTTTATTAAGTTACATTTCATTAAGTTACATTTTATTAAGTTAGATTTTATTAAGTTACATTTTCCTAAGTTACATTTTACTCAGTTACATTTTTTATTAAGTTACATTTTATTAAGTTACATTTTATTAAGTTAAATTTTACTAAGTTACATTTTACTCAGTTACATTTTTTATTAAGTTACATTTTATTAAGTTACATTTTACTAAGTTACATTTTACTAAGTTACATTTTACTAAGTTACATTATACTAAGTTACATTTTTTGTTAAGTTACATTTCATTAAGTTACATTTTATTAAGTTAGATTTTATTAAGTTACATTTTCCTAAGTTCCATTTTACTCAGTTATATTTTTTATTAAGTTACATTTTATTAAGTTACATTTTACAAAGTTACATTTTATTAAGTTACATTTTACTAAGTTACATTTTACTAAGTTAAATTTTCCTAAGTTACATTTTACTCAGTTACATTTTTTATTAAGTTACATTTTATTAAGTTACATTTTATTAAGTTAAATTTTACTAAGTTACATTTTACTCAGTTACATTTTTTATTAAGTTACATTTTATTAAGTTACATTTTACTAAGTTACATTTTACTAAGTTACATTATACTAAGTTACATTTTTTATTAAGTTACATTTCATTAAGTTACATTTTATTAAGTTACATTTTACTAAGTTACATTTTATTAAGTTACATTTTACAAAGATACATTTTACTAAGTTACATTTTTTATTAAGTTACATTTCATTAAGTTACATTTTATAAAGTTACATTATACTAAGTTACATTTTTTATTAAGTTACATTTCATAAAGTTACATTTTATTAAGTTACATTTTACTAAGTTACATTTTATTAAGTTACATTTTACAAAGTTACATTTTACTAAGTTACATTTTTTATTAAGTTACATTTTATTAAGTTACATTTTACTAAGTTACATTTTACTAAGTTACATTTTACTAAGTTACATTATACTAAGTTACATTTTTTATTAAGTTACATTTCATTAAGTTACATTTTATTAAGTTAAATTTATTAAGTTACATTTTCCTAAGTTCCATTTTACTCAGTTACATTTTTTATTAAGTTACATTTTATTAAGTTACATTTTACTAAAATACATTTTACTAAGTTACATTTTACTAAGTTACATTTTTTATTAAGTTACATTTTATTAAGTTACATTTTATTAAGTCACATTTTACTAAGTTACATTTTACTAAGTTACATAATACTAAGTTACATTTTACTAAGTTACATTTTACTAAGTTACATATTTTATTAAATTTCATTTTATTAAGTTACATTTTATTAAGTTACATTTAACTAAGTTACATTTTATTAGGTTACATTTTATTAAGTTACATTTTACTAAATTACATTTTACTAAGTTAAATTTTATTAAGTTACATTTTATTAAGTTACATTTTACTAAGTTATATTTTACTAAGTTACATTTTTTATTAAGTTACATTTTATTAAGTTACATTTTATTAAGTTACATTTTACTAAGTTACATTTTACTAAGTTACATTTTTTATTAAGTTACATTTTATTAAGTTACATTTTATTAAGTCACATTTTACTAAGTTACATTTTACTAAGTTACATTATACTAAGTTACATTTTACTAAGTTACATTTTACTAAGTTACATATTTTATTAAATTTCATTTTATTAAGTTACATTTTATTAAGTTACATTTAACTAAGTTACATTTTATTAGGTTACATTTTATTAGGTTACATTTTACTAAGTTACATTTTACTAAGTTACATTTTTTATTAAGTTACATTTTATTAAGTTACATTTTATTAAGTTACATTTTACTAAGTTATATTTTACTAAGTTACATTTTTTATTAAGTTAGATTTCATTAAGTTACATTTTATTAAGTTACATATTACTAAGTTACATTTTATTTAGTTACATTTTACAAAGTTACATTTTACTAAGTTACATTTTTTATTAAGTTACATTTTATTAAGTTACATTTTACTAAGTTACATTTTACTAAGTTACATTTTACTAAGATACATTATACTAAGTTACATTTTTTATTAAGTTACATTTCATTAAGTTACATTTTATTAAGTTAGATTTTATTAAGTTACATTTTCCTAAGTTACATTTTACTCAGTTACATTTTTTATTAAGTTACATTTTATTAAGTTACATTTTATTAAGTTAAATTTTACTAAGTTACATTTTACTCAGTTACATTTTTTATTAAGTTACATTTTATTAAGTTACATTTTACTAAGTTACATTTTACTAAGTTACATTTTACTAAGTTACATTATACTAAGTTACATTTTTTGTTAAGTTACATTTCATTAAGTTACATTTTATTAAGTTAGATTTTATTAAGTTACATTTTCCTAAGTTCCATTTTACTCAGTTATATTTTTAACTAAGTTACATTTTATTAGGTTACATTTTATTAAGTTACATTTTACTAAGTTACATTTTACTAAGTTACATTTTTTATTAAGTTACATTTTATTAAGTTACATTTTACTAAGTTATATTTTACTAAGTTACATTTTTTATTAAGTTAGATTTCATTAAGTTACATTTTATTAAGTTACATATTACTAAGTTACATTTTATTTAGTTACATTTTACAAAGTTACATTTTTTATTAAGTTACATTTTATTAAGTTACATTTTACTAAGTTACATTTTACTAAGTTACATTTTACTAAGTTACATTATACTAAGTTACATTTTTTATTAAGTTACATTTCATTAAGTTACATTTTATTAAGTTAGATTTTATTAAGTTATTTTTTCCTAAGTTACATTTTACTCAGTTACATTTTTTATTAAGTTACATTTTATTAAGTTACATTTTATTAAGTTAAATTTTACTAAGTTACATTTTACTCAGTTACATTTTTTATTAAGTTACATTTTATTAAGTTACATTTTACTAAGTTACATTTTACTAAGTTACATTTTACTAAGTTACATTATACTAAGTTACATTTTTTGTTAAGTTACATTTCATTAAGTTACATTTTATTAAGTTAGATTTTATTAAGTTACATTTTCCTAAGTTCCATTTTACTCAGTTATATTTTTTATTAAGATACATTTTATTAAGTTACATTTTACAAAGTTACATTTTATTAAGTTACATTTTACTAAGTTACATTTTACTAAGTTAAATTTTCCTAAGTTACATTTTACTCAGTTACATTTTTTATTAAGTTACATTTTATTAAGTTACATTTTATTAAGTTAAATTTTACTAAGTTACATTTTACTCAGTTACATTTTTTATTAAGTTACATTTCATTAAGTTACATTTTATTAAGTTACATTTTACTAAGTTACATTTTATTAAGTTACATTTTACAAAGATACATTTTACTAAGTTACATTTTTTATTAAGTTACATTTCATTAAGTTACATTTTATAAAGTTACATTATACTAAGTTACATTTTTTATTAAGTTACATTTCATAAAGTTACATTTTATTAAGTTACATTTTACTAAGTTACATTTTATTAAGTTACATTTTACAAAGTTACATTTTACTAAGTTACATTTTTTATTAAGTTACATTTTATTAAGTTACATTTTACTAAGTTACATTTTACTAAGTTACATTTTACTAAGTTACATTATACTAAGTTACATTTTTTATTAAGTTACATTTCATTAAGTTACATTTTATTAAGTTAAATTTATTAAGTTACATTTTCCTAAGTTCCATTTTACTCAGTTACATTTTTTATTAAGTTACATTTTATTAAGTTACATTTTACTAAAATACATTTTACTAAGTTACATTTTACTAAGTTACATTTTTTATTAAGTTACATTTTATTAAGTTACATTTTATTAAGTCACATTTTACTAAGTTACATTTTACTAAGTTACATAATACTAAGTTACATTTTACTAAGTTACATTTTACTAAGTTACATATTTTATTAAATTTCATTTTATTAAGTTACATTTTATTAAGTTACATTTAACTAAGTTACATTTTATTAGGTTACATTTTATTAAGTTACATTTTACTAAGTTACATTTTACTAAGTTAAATTTTATTAAGTTACATTTTATTAAGTTACATTTTACTAAGTTATATTTTACTAAGTTACATTTTTTATTAAGTTACATTTTATTAAGTTACATTTTATTAAGTTACATTTTACTAAGTTACATTTTACTAAGTTACATTTTTTATTAAGTTACATTTTATTAAGTTACATTTTATTAAGTCACATTTTACTAAGTTACATTTTACTAAGTTACATTATACTAAGTTACATTTTACTAAGTTACATTTTACTAAGTTACATATTTTATTAAATTTCATTTTATTAAGTTACATTTTATTAAGTTACATTTAACTAAGTTACATTTTATTAGGTTACATTTTATTAGGTTACATTTTACTAAGTTACATTTTACTAAGTTACATTTTTTATTAAGTTACATTTTATTAAGTTACATTTTATTAAGTTACATTTTACTAAGTTATATTTTACTAAGTTACATTTTTTATTAAGTTAGATTTCATTAAGTTACATTTTATTAAGTTACATATTACTAAGTTACATTTTATTTAGTTACATTTTACAAAGTTACATTTTACTAAGTTACATTTTTTATTAAGTTACATTTTATTAAGTTACATTTTACTAAGTTACATTTTACTAAGTTACATTTTACTAAGATACATTATACTAAGTTACATTTTTTATTAAGTTACATTTCATTAAGTTACATTTTATTAAGTTAGATTTTATTAAGTTACATTTTCCTAAGTTACATTTTACTCAGTTACATTTTTTATTAAGTTACATTTTATTAAGTTACATTTTATTAAGTTAAATTTTACTAAGTTACATTTTACTCAGTTACATTTTTTATTAAGTTACATTTTATTAAGTTACATTTTACTAAGTTACATTTTACTAAGTTACATTTTACTAAGTTACATTATACTAAGTTACATTTTTTGTTAAGTTACATTTCATTAAGATACATTTTATTAAGTTAGATTTTATTAAGTTACATTTTCCTAAGTTCCATTTTACTCAGTTATATTTTTAACTAAGTTACATTTTATTAGGTTACATTTTATTAAGTTACATTTTACTAAGTTACATTTTACTAAGTTACATTTTTTATTAAGTTACATTTTATTAAGTTACATTTTACTAAGTTATATTTTACTAAGTTACATTTTTTATTAAGTTAGATTTCATTAAGTTACATTTTATTAAGTTACATATTACTAAGTTACATTTTATTTAGTTACATTTTACAAAGTTACATTTTACTAAGTTACATTTTTTATTAAGTTACATTTTATTAAGTTACATTTTACTAAGTTACATTTTACTAAGTTACATTTTACTAAGTTACATTATACTAAGTTACATTTTTTATTAAGTTACATTTCATTAAGTTACATTTTATTAAGTTAGATTTTATTAAGTTACATTTTCCTAAGTTACATTTTACTCAGTTACATTTTTTATTAAGTTACATTTTATTAAGTTACATTTTATTAAGTTAAATTTTACTAAGTTACATTTTACTCAGTTACATTTTTTATTAAGTTACATTTTATTAAGTTACATTTTACTAAGTTACATTTTACTAAGTTACATTTTACTAAGTTACATTATACTAAGTTACATTTTTTGTTAAGTTACATTTCATTAAGTTACATTTTATTAAGTTAGATTTTATTAAGTTACATTTTCCTAAGTTCCATTTTACTCAGTTATATTTTTTATTAAGATACATTTTATTAAGTTACATTTTACAAAGTTACATTTTATTAAGTTACATTTTACTAAGTTACATTTTACTAAGTTACATTTTCCTAAGTTACATTTTACTCAGTTACATTTTTTATTAAGTTACATTTTATTAAGTTACATTTTATTAAGTTAAATTTTACTAAGTTACATTTTACTCAGTTACATTTTTTATTAAGTTACATTTTATTAAGTTACATTTTACTAAGTTACATTTTACTAAGTTACATTTTACTAAGTTACATTATACTAAGTTACATTTTTTATTAAGTTACATTTCATTAAGTTACATTTTATTAAGTTACATTTTACTAAGTTACATTTTATTAAGTTACATTTTACAAAGATACATTTACATAAAATGTAACTTAGTAAAATGTAACTTAATAAAATGTAACTTAATAAAAAATGTAACTGAGTAAAATGGAACTTAGGAAAATGTAACTTAATAAAATCTAACTTAATAAAATGTAACTTAATGAAATGTAACTTAATAAAAAATGTAACTTAGTATAATGTAACTTAGTAAAATGTAACTTAGTAAAATGTAACTTAGTAAAATGTAACTTAATAAAATGTAACTTAATAAAAAATGTAACTTATTAAAATGTAACTTTGTAAAATGTAACTTAATAAAATGTAACTTAATAAAATGTAACTTAATAAAAAATGTAACTGAGTAAAATGGAACTTAGGAAAATGTAACTTAATAAAATCTAACTTAATAAAATGTAACTTAATGAAATGTAACTTAATAAAAAATGTAACTTAGTATAATGTAACTTAGTAAAATGTAACTTAGTAAAATGTAACTTAGTAAAATGTAACTTAATAAAATGTAACTTAATAAAAAATGTAACTTATTAAAATGTAACTTTGTAAAATGTAACTTAATAAAATGTAACTTAATGAAAAATATAACTGAGTAAAATGGAACTTAGGATAATGTAACTTAATAAAATCTAACTTAATAAAATGTAACTTAATGAAATGTAACTTAATAAATAATGTAACTTAGTAAAATGTAACTTAGGAATATGTAACTTAGTAAAAACTTAATAAAATGTAACTTAATAAAATGTAACTTAATAAAATGTAACTTAGTAAAAAATGTAACTGAATAAATTGTAACTTAGTAAAATGTAACTTAGTAAAATGTAACTTAATAAAATGTAACTTAATAAAAATGTAACTTAATAAAATGTAACTTAATAAAAAATGTAACTGAGTAAAATGTAACTTAGTAAAATTTAACTTAATAAAATGTAACTTAATAAAATGTAACTTAATAAAAAATGTAACTGAGTAAAATGTAACTTAGGAAAATGTAACTTAATAAAATCTAACTTAATAAAATGTAACTTAATGAAATGTAACTTAATAAAAAATGTAACTTAGTATAATGTAACTTAGTAAAATGTAACTTAGTAAAATGTAACTTAGTAAAATGTAACTTAATAAAATGTAACTTAATAAAAAATGTAACTTAGTAAAATGTAACTTTGTAAAATGTAACTAAATAAAATGTAACTTAGTAATATGTAACTTAATAAAATGTAACTTAATGAAATCTAACTTAATAAAAAATGTAACTTAGTAAAATATAACTTAGTAAAATGTAACTTAATAAAATGTAACTTAATAAAATGTAACTTAATAAAAAATGTAACTTAGTAAAATGTAACTTAGTAAAATGTAACTTAATAAAATGTAACCTAATAAAATGTAACTTAGTTAAATGTAACTTAATAAAATGTAACTTAATAAAATGAAATTTAATAAAATATGTAACTTAGTAAAATGTAACTTAGTAAAATGTAACTTAGTATAATGTAACTTAGTAAAATGTAACTTAGTAAAATGTGACTTAATAAAATGTAACTTAATAAAATGTAACTTAATAAAAAATGTAACTTAGTAAAATGTAACTTAGTAAAATGTAACTTAATAAAATGTAACTTAATAAAATGTAACTTAATAAAAAATGTAACTTAGTAAAATATAACTTAGTAAAATGTAACTTAATAAAATGTAACTTAATAAAATTTAACTTAGTAAAATGTAACTTAGTAAAATGTAACTTAATAAAATGTAACCTAATAAAATGTAACTTAGTTAAATGTAACTTAATAAAATGTAACTTAATAAAATGAAATTTAATAAAATATGTAACTTAGTAAAATGTAACTTAGTAAAATGTAACTTAGTATTATGTAACTTAGTAAAATGTAACTTAGTAAAATGTGACTTAATAAAATGTAACTTAATAAAATGTAACTTAATAAAAAATGTAACTTAGTAAAATGTAACTTAGTAAAATGTATTTTAGTAAAATGTAACTTAATAAAATGTAACTTAATAAAAAATGTAACTGAGTAAAATGGAACTTAGGAAAATGTAACTTAATAAATTTAACTTAATAAAATGTAACTTAATGAAATGTAACTTAATAAAAAATGTAACTTAGTATAATGTAACTTAGTAAAATGTAACTTAGTAAAATGTAACTTAGTAAAATGTAACTTAATAAAATGTAACTTAATAAAAAATGTAACTTAGTAAAATGTAACTTTGTAAAATGTAACTTAATAAAATGTAACTTAGTAAAATGTAACTTAATAAAATGTAACTTTATGAAATGTAACTTAATAAAAAATGTAACTTAGTATAATGTAACTTTATAAAATGTAACTTAATGAAATGTAACTTAATAAAAAATGTAACTTAGTAAAATGTATCTTTGTAAAATGTAACTTAATAAAATGTAACTTAGTAAAATGTAACTTAATAAAATGTAACTTAATGAAATGTAACTTAATAAAAAATGTAACTTAGTATAATGTAACTTAGTAAAATGTAACTTATTAAAATGTAACTTAGTAAAATGTAACTTAATGAAATGTAACCTAATAAAAAATGTAACTGAGTAAAATGTAACTTAGTAAAATTTAACTTAATAAAATGTAACTTAATAAAAAATGTAACTGAGTAAAATGTAACTTAGGAAAATGTAACTTAGTAAAATGTAACTTAGTAAAATGTAACTTAATAAAATGTAACTTTGTAAAATGTAACTTAATAAAATGTAACTTAATAAAAAATATAACTGAGTAAAATGGAACTTAGGAAAATGTAACTTAATAAAATCTAACTTAATAAAATGTAACTTAATGAAATGTAACTTAACAAAAAATGTAACTTAGTATAATGTAACTTAGTAAAATGTAACTTAGTAAAATGTAACTTAGTAAAATGTAACTTAATAAAATGTAACTTAATAAAAAATGTAACTGAGTAAAATGTAACTTAGTAAAATTTAACTTAATAAAATGTAACTTAATAAAATGTAACTTAATAAAAAATGTAACTGAGTAAAATGTAACTTAGGAAAATGTAACTTAATAAAATCTAACTTAATAAAATGTAACTTAATGAAATGTAACTTAAAAAAAAATGTAACTTAGTATAATGTAACTTAGTAAAATGTAACTTAGTAAAATGTAACTTAGTAAAATGTAACTTAATAAAATTTAACTTAAAAAAATTTAACTTAGTAAAATGTAACTTTGTAAAATGTAACTAAATAAAATGTAACTTAGTAATATGTAACTTAATAAAATGTAACTTCATGAAATGTAACTTAATAAAAAATGTAACTTAGTAAAATATAACTTAGTAAAATGTAACTTAATAAAATGTAACTTAATAAAATGTAACTTAATAAAAAATGTAACTTAGTAAAATGTAACTTAGTAAAATGTAACTTAGTAAAATGTAACTTAATAAAATGTAACCTAATAAAATGTAACTTAGTTAAATGTAACTTAATAAAATGTAACTTAATAAAATGTAACTTAATAAAATGAAATTTAATAAAATATGTAACTTAGTAAAATGTAACTTAGTAAAATGTAACTTAGTATAATGTAACTTAGTAAAATGTAACTTAGTAAAATGTGACTTAATAAAATGTAACTTAATAAAATGTAACTTAATAAAAAATGTAACTTAGTAAAATGTAACTTAGTAAAATGTAACTTAATAAAATGTAACTTAATAAAAAATGTAACTGAGTAAAATGGAACTTAGGAAAATGTAACTTAATAAATTTAACTTAATAAAATGTAACTTAATGAAATGTAACTTAATAAAAAATGTAACTTAGTATAATGTAACTTAGTAAAATGTAACTTAGTAAAATGTAACTTAGTAAAATGTAACTTAATAAAATGTAACTTAATAAAAAATGTAACTTAGTAAAATGTAACTTTGTAAAATGTAACTTAATAAAATGTAACTTAATAAAAAATATAACTGAGTAAAATGGAACTTAGGAAAATGTAACTTAATAAAATCTAACTTAATAAAATGTAACTTAATGAAATGTAACTTAATAAAAAATGTAACTTAGTATAATGTAACTTAGTAAAATGTAACTTAGTAAAATGTAACTTAGTAAAATGTAACTTAATAAAATGTAACTTAATAAAAAATGTAACTTAGTAAAATGTAACTTTGTAAAATGTAACTTAATAAAATGTAACTTAGTAAAATAAAACTTAATAAAATGTAACTTTATGAAATGTAACTTAATAAAAAATGTAACTTAGTATAATGTAACTTTATAAAATGTAACTTAATGAAATGTAACTTAATAAAAAATGTAACTTAGTAAAATGTATCTTTGTAAAATGTAACTTAATAAAATGTAACTTAGTAAAATGTAACTTAATAAAATGTAACTTAATGAAATGTAACTTAATAAAAAATGTAACTTAGTAAAATGTAACTTAGTAAAATGTAACTTAATAAAATGTAACTTAATAAAATGTAACTTAATGAAATGTAACTTAATAAAAAATTTAACTTAGTAAAATGTAACTTAGGAAAATGTTACTTAATAAAATGTAACTTAGTAAAAAATGTAACTGAGTAAATTGTAACTTAGGAAAATGTCACTTAATAAAATGTAACTCAATAAAATGTAACTTAATAAAAAATGTAACTGAGTAAAATGGAACTTAGGAAAATGTAACTTAATAAAATCTAACTTAATAAAATGTAACTTAATGAAATGTAACTTAATAAAAAATGTAACTTAGTATAATGTAACTTAGTAAAATGTAACTTAGTAAAATGTAATTTAGTAAAATGTAACATAATAAAATGTAACTTAATAAAAAATGTAACTTAGTAAAATGTAATTTTGTAAAATGTAACTTAATAAAATGTAACTTAGTAAAAAATATAACTGAGTAAAATGGAACTTAGGAAAATGTAACTTAATAAATTTAACTTAATATAATGTAACTTAATGAAATGTAACTTAATTAAAAATGTAACTTAGTATAATGTAACTTAGTAAAATGTAACTTAGTAAAATGTAACTTAGTAAAATGTAACTTAATAAAATGTAACTTAATAAAAATGTAACTTAGTAAAATGTAACTTTGTAAAATGTAACTTAATAAAATGTAACTTAATAAAAAATATAACTGAGTAAAATGGAACTTAGGAAAATGTAACTTAATAAAATCTAACTTAATAAAATGTAACTTAATGAAATGTAACTTAATAAAAAATGTAACTTAGTATAATGTAACTTAGTAAAATGTAACTTAGTAAAATGTAACTTAGTAAAATGTAACTTAGTAAAATGTAACTTAATAAAATGTAACTTAATAAAAAATGTAACTTAGTAAAATGTAACTTTGTAAAATGTAACTTAATAAAATGTAACTTAGTAAAATAAAACTTAATAAAATGTAACTTTATGAAATGTAACTTAATAAAAAATGTAACTTAGTATAATGTAACTTTATAAAATGTAACTTAATGAAATGTAACTTAATAAAAAATGTAACTTAGTAAAATGTATCTTTGTAAAATGTAACTTAATAAAATGTAACTTAGTAAAATGTAACTTAATAAAATGTAACTTAATGAAATGTAACTTAATAAAAAATGTAACTTAGTAAAATGTAACTTAGTAAAATGTAACTTAATAAAATGTAACTTAATAAAATGT